>NW_027009817.1:0-12500 GCF_036934945.1 Oncorhynchus masou masou
GACTGAGGATATGGCTGCAGTAAGGACCATGACTGAGGATAAGGCTGCAGTAAGGGACCATGACTGAGGATAAGGTTGCACAGGACCATGACTGAGGATAAGGCTGCACCATGACTGAGGATAAGGCTGCAGTAAGGACCATGACTGAGGATAAGGCTGCAGTAAGGACCATGACTGAGGATAAGGCTGAGGATAATGCTGCAGTAAGGACCAAGACTGAGGATAAGGCTGCAGTAAGGACCATGACTGAGGATAAGGTTGCAGTAAGGACCATGACTGAGGATAAGGCTGCATGCAGTAAGGACCATGACTGAGGATAAGGCTGCAGTAAGTGACCATGACTGAGGATAAGGCTGCAGTAAGGACCATGACTGAGGATAAGGCTGCAGTAAGGACCATGACTGAGGATAAGGGCTGCAGTAAGGACCATGACCGATGACTGAGGATAAGGCTGCAGTAAGGACCATGACTGAGGATAATGCTGCAGTAAGGACCAAGACTGAGGATAAGGCTGCAGTAAGGACCATGACTGAGGATAAAGATAATGCTGCAGCAAGGTGAAGGACCATGACTGAGGATAAGGCTGCAGTAAGGACCATGACTGAGGATAAGGCTGCAGTAAGGACCATGACTGAGGATAAGGCATGCAGTAAGGACCATGACTGAGGATAAGGCTGCAGTAAGGACCATGACTGAGGATAAGGTTGCAGTAAGTAAGGACCATGACTGAGGATAAGGCTGCAGTAAGGACCATGACTGAGGATAAGGCTGCAGGCTGCAGTAAGGACCATGACTGAGGATAACCAGGTAAGGACCAAGACTGAGGATAAGGCTGCAGTAAGGACCATGACTGAGGATAAGGCTGCAGTAAGGACCATGACTGAGAATAAGGCTGCATGCATAAGGACCAAGACTGAGGATAAGGCTGCAGTAAGGACCATGACTGAGGATAAGGTTGCAGTAAGGACCATGACTGAGGATAAGGTTGCAGTAAGGACCATGACTGAGGATAAGGCTGCATGCAGTACTGAGGACCAAGACTGAGGATAAGGACCTGACAGTAAGGACCATGACTGAGGATAAGGCAGTGATTGAGGATAAGGTTGCAGTAAGGACCATGACTGAGGATAAGGGGTTGCATAAGGACCATGTGCTGCATGCAGTAAGGACCAAGACTGAGGATAAGGCTGCAGTAAGGACCATGACTGAGGATAAGCAGTAAGGACCATGACTGAGATAAAGTAAGGACCATGACTGAGGATAAGGTTGCAGTACATGACTGAGGATAAGGTTGCAGTAAGGACCATGACTGAGGATAAGGCAGTAAGGACCATGCAGTAAGGACCATGTGCAGTAAGGACCATGACTGAGGATAAGGTTGCAGTAAGGACCATGACTGAGGATAAGGCTGCATGCAGTAAGGACCAAGACTGAGGATAAGGTTGCAGTAAGGACCATGACTAAGGATAAGGTTGCAGTAAGGACCATGACTGAGGATAAGGTTGCAGTAAGGACCATGACTGAGGATAAGGCTGCAGTAAGGACCAAGACTGAGGATAATGCTGCAGTAAGGACCATGACTGAGGATAATGCTGCAGTAAGGACCATGACTGAGGATAAGGCTGCATGCAGTAAGGACCAAGACTGAGGATAAGGCTGCAGTAAGGACCATGACTGAGGATAAGGCTGCAGTAAGAACCATGACTGAGGATAAGGCTGAGGATAAGGCTGCAGTAAGGACCATGACTGAGGATAATGCTGCAGTAAGGACCATGACTGAGGATAAGGCTGAGATAAGGCTGCAGGATAAGGACCATGACTGAGGATAAGGCTGCAGTAAGGACCATGACTGAGGATAAGGTTGCAGTAAGGACCATGACTGAGGATAAGGCTGAGGATAAGGACCATGACTGAGGATAATGCTGCAGTAAGGACCATGACTGAGGATAAGGCTGCAGTAAGGACCATGACTGAGGATAAAGGTTGAGGCTGACCATGACTGAGGATAAGCTGCAGTAAGGACCATGACTGAGGATAAGGCTGCAGTAAGGACCATGACTGAGGATAAGGTTGCAGTAAGGACCATGACTGAGGATAAGGCTGCAGTAAGGACCATGACTGAGTAAGGATTTGACTGAGGATAAGGCTGCAGTAAGGACCATGACTGAGGATAAGGTTGCAGTAAGGACCATGACTGAGGATAAGGTTGCAGTAAGGACCATGACTGAGGATAAGGTTGCAGTAAGGACCATGACTGAGGATAAGGCTGCAGTAAGGACCATGACTGAGGATAAGGTTGCAGTAAGGACCATGACTGAGGATAATGCTGCAGTAAGGACCATGACTGAGGATAAGGTTGCAGTAAGGACCATGACTGAGGATAAGGTTGCAGTAAGGACCATGACTGAGGATAAGGTTGCAGTAAGGACCATGACTGAGGATAATGCTGCAGTAAGGACCATGACTGAGGATAAGGCTGCAATAAGGACCATGACTGAGGATAATGCTGCAGTAAGGACCATGACTGAGGATAAGGCTGCAGTAAGGACCATGACTGAGGATAAGGTTGCAGTAAGGACCATGACTGAGGAAAAGGTTGCAGTAAGGACCATGACTGAGGATAAGGCTGCAGTAAGGACCATGACTGAGGATAAGGTTGCAGTAAGGACCATGACTGAGGATAAGGCTGCAGTAAGGACCATGACTGAGGATAAGGTTGCAGTAAGGACCATGACTGAGGATAAGGTTGCAGTAAGGACCATGACTGAGGATAAGGTTGCAGTAAGGACCATGACTGAGGATAAGGCTGCAGTAAGGACCATGACTGAGGATAAGGCTGCATGCAGTAAGGACCAAGACTGAGGATAAGGTTGCAGTAAGGACCATGACTGAGGATAAGGTTGCAGTAAGGACCATGACTGAGGATAAGGCTGCATGCAGTAAGGACCAAGACTGAGGATAAGGCTGCAGTAAGGACCATGACTGAGGACAAGGCTGCAGTAAGAACCATGACTGAGGATAAGGCTGCAATAAGGACCATGACTGAGGATAAGGTTGCAGTAAGGACCATGACTGAGGATAATGCTGCAGTAAGGACCATGACTGAGGATAAGGCTGCAGTAAGGACCATGACTGAGGATAAGGCTGCAGTAAGGACCATGACTGAGGATAAGGCTGCATGCAGTAAGGACCAAGACTGAGGATAAGGCTGCAGTAAGGACCATGACTGAGGATAAGGTTGCAGTAAGGACCATGACTGAGGATAAGGCTGCATGCAGTAAGGACCAAGACTGAGGATAAGGCTGCAGTAAGGACCATGACTGAGGATAAGGTTGCAGTAAGGACCATGACTGAGGATAAGGTTGCAGTAAGGACCATGACTGAGGATAAGGCTGCATGCAGTAAGGACCAAGACTGAGGATAAGGTTGCAGTAAGGACCATGACTGAGGATAAGGTTGCAGTAAGGACCATGACTGAGGATAAGGCTGCATGCAGTAAGGACCAAGACTGAGGATAAGGCTGCAGTAAGGACCATGACTGAGGATAAGGCTGCAGTAAGTATCATGACTGAGGATAAGGCTGCAGTAAGGACCATGACTGAGGATAAGGCTGCAGTAAGGACCATGACTGAGGATAAGGCTGCAGTAAGGACCATGACTGAGGATAAGGCTGCAGTAAGGACCATGACTGAGGATAAGGTTGCAGTAAGGACCATGACTGAGGATAAGGCTGCAGTAAGGACCATGACTGAGGATAAGGCTGCATGCAGTAAGGACCAAGACTGAGGATAAGGCTGCAGTAAGGACCATGACTGAGGATAAGGTTGCAGTAAGGACCATGACTGAGAATAAGGCTGCATGCAGTAAGGACCAAGACTGAGGATAAGGCTGCAGTAAGGACCATGACTGAGGATAAGGTTGCAGTAAGGACCATGACTGAGGATAAGGTTGCAGTAAGGACCATGACTGAGGATAAGGCTGCATGCAGTAAGGACCAAGACTGAGGATAAGGCTGCAGTAAGAACCATGACTGAGGATAAGGCTGCAGTAAGGACCATGACTGAGAATAAGGCTGCATGCAGTAAGGACCAAGACTGAGGATAAGGCTGCAGTAAGGACCATGACTGAGGATAAGGTTGCAGTAAGGACCATGACTGAGGATAAGGTTGCAGTAAGGACCATGACTGAGGATAAGGCTGCATGCAGTAAGGACCAAGACTGAGGATAAGGCTGCAGTAAGGACCATGACTGAGGATAAGGTTGCAGTAAGGACCATGACTGAGAATAAGGCTGCATGCAGTAAGGACCAAGACTGAGGATAAGGCTGCAGTAAGGACCATGACTGAGGATAAGGTTGCAGTAAGGACCATGACTGAGGATAAGGTTGCAGTAAGGACCATGACTGAGGATAAGGCTGCATGCAGTAAGGACCATGACTGAGGATAAGGTTGCAGTAAGGACCATGACTGAGGATAAGGTTGCAGTAAGGACCATGACTGAGGATAAGGCTGCATGCAGTAAGGACCAAGACTGAGGATAAGGTTGCAGTAAGGACCATGACTGAGGATAAGGTTGCAGTAAGGACCATGACTGAGGATAAGGTTGCAGTAAGGACCATGACTGAGGATAAGGCTGCAGTAAGGACCAAGACTGAGGATAATGCTGCAGTAAGGACCATGACTGAGGATAATGCTGCAGTAAGGACCATGACTGAGGATAAGGCTGCATGCAGTAAGGACCAAGACTGAGGATAAGGCTGCAGTAAGGACCATGACTGAGGATAAGGCTGCAGTAAGAACCATGACTGAGGATAAGGCTGAGGATAAGGCTGCAGTAAGGACCATGACTGAGGATAATGCTGCAGTAAGGACCATGACTGAGGATAAGGCTGAGGATAAGGCTGCAATAAGGACCATGACTGAGGATAATGCTGCAGTAAGGACCATGACTGAGGATAAGGTTGCAGTAAGGACCATGACTGAGGATAAGGTTGAGGATAAGGACCATGACTGAGGATAATGCTGCAGTAAGGACCATGACTGAGGATAAGGCTGCAGTAAGGACCATGACTGAGGATAAGGTTGCAGTAAGGACCATGACTGAGGATAAGGCTGCAGTAAGGACCATGACTGAGGATAAGGTTGCAGTAAGGACCATGACTGAGGATAAGGCTGCAGTAAGGACCATGACTGAGGATAAGGTTGCAGTAAGGACCATGACTGAGGATAAGGTTGCAGTAAGGACCATGACTGAGGATAAGGTTGCAGTAAGGACCATGACTGAGGATAAGGCTGCAGTAAGGACCATGACTGAGGATAAGGTTGCAGTAAGGACCATGACTGAGGATAATGCTGCAGTAAGGACCATGACTGAGGATAAGGTTGCAGTAAGGACCATGACTGAGGATAAGGTTGCAGTAAGGACCATGACTGAGGATAAGGTTGCAGTAAGGACCATGACTGAGGATAAGGCTGCAGTAAGGACCATGACTGAGGATAATGCTGCAGTAAGGACCATGACTGAGGATAAGGCTGCAATAAGGACCATGACTGAGGATAATGCTGCAGTAAGGACCATGACTGAGGATAAGGCTGCAGTAAGGACCATGACTGAGGATAAGGTTGCAGTAAGGACCATGACTGAGGAAAAGGTTGCAGTAAGGACCATGACTGAGGATAAGGCTGCAGTAAGGACCATGACTGAGGATAAGGTTGCAGTAAGGACCATGACTGAGGATAAGGCTGCAGTAAGGACCATGACTGAGGATAAGGTTGCAGTAAGGACCATGACTGAGGATAAGGTTGCAGTAAGGACCATGACTGAGGATAAGGTTGCAGTAAGGACCATGACTGAGGATAAGGCTGCAGTAAGGACCATGACTGAGGATAAGGCTGCATGCAGTAAGGACCAAGACTGAGGATAAGGTTGCAGTAAGGACCATGACTGAGGATAAGGTTGCAGTAAGGACCATGACTGAGGATAAGGCTGCATGCAGTAAGGACCAAGACTGAGGATAAGGCTGCAGTAAGGACCATGACTGAGGACAAGGCTGCAGTAAGGACCATGACTGAGGATAAGGCTGCAGTAAGGACTATGACTGAGGATAAGGTTGCAGTAAGGACCATGACTGAGGATAAGGTTGCAGTAAGGACCATGACTGAGGATAATGCTGCAGTAAGGACCATGACTGAGGATGATGCTGCAGTAAGGACCATGACTGAGGATAAGGTTGCAGTAAGGACCATGACTGAGGATAAGGCTGCAGTAAGGACCATGACTGAGGATAAGGCTGCATTAAGGACCATGACTGAGGATAAGGCTGCAGTAAGGACTATGACTGAGGATAAGGTTGCAGTAAGGACCATGACTGAGGATAAGGTTGCAGTAAGGACCATGACTGAGGATAATGCTGCAGTAAGGACCATGACTGAGGATGATGCTGCAGTAAGGACCATGACTGAGGATAAGGTTGCAGTAAGGACCATGACTGAGGATAAGGCTGCAGTAAGGACCATGACTGAGGATAAGGCTGCAATAAGGACCATGACTGAGGATAATGCGGCAATAAGGACCATGACTGAGGATAAGGCTGCAGTAAGGACCATGACTGAGGATAAGGTTGCAGTAAGGACCATGACTGAGGATAAGGCTGCAGTAAGGACCATGACTGAGGATAAGGCTGCAGTAAGGACCATGACTGAGGATAAGGCTGCAGTAAGGACCATGACTGAGGATAAGGCTGCAGTAAGGACCATGACTGAGGATAAGGCTGCAGTAAGGACCATGACTGAGGATAAGGTTGCAGTAAGGACCATGACTGAGGATAAGGCTGCAGTAAGGACCATGACTGAGGATAAGGCTGCATGCAGTAAGGACCAAGACTGAGGATAAGGCTGCAGTAAGGACCATGACTGAGGATAAGGTTGCAGTAAGGACCATGACTGAGAATAAGGCTGCATGCAGTAAGGACCAAGACTGAGGATAAGGCTGCAGTAAGGACCATGACTGAGGATAAGGTTGCAGTAAGGACCATGACTGAGGATAAGGTTGCAGTAAGGACCATGACTGAGGATAAGGCTGCATGCAGTAAGGACCAAGACTGAGGATAAGGCTGCAGTAAGAACCATGACTGAGGATAAGGCTGCAGTAAGGACCATGACTGAGAATAAGGCTGCATGCAGTAAGGACCAAGACTGAGGATAAGGCTGCAGTAAGGACCATGACTGAGGATAAGGTTGCAGTAAGGACCATGACTGAGGATAAGGTTGCAGTAAGGACCATGACTGAGGATAAGGCTGCATGCAGTAAGGACCAAGACTGAGGATAAGGCTGCAGTAAGGACCATGACTGAGGATAAGGTTGCAGTAAGGACCATGACTGAGAATAAGGCTGCATGCAGTAAGGACCAAGACTGAGGATAAGGCTGCAGTAAGGACCATGACTGAGGATAAGGTTGCAGTAAGGACCATGACTGAGGATAAGGTTGCAGTAAGGACCATGACTGAGGATAAGGCTGCATGCAGTAAGGACCATGACTGAGGATAAGGTTGCAGTAAGGACCATGACTGAGGATAAGGTTGCAGTAAGGACCATGACTGAGGATAAGGCTGCATGCAGTAAGGACCAAGACTGAGGATAAGGTTGCAGTAAGGACCATGACTGAGGATAAGGTTGCAGTAAGGACCATGACTGAGGATAAGGTTGCAGTAAGGACCATGACTGAGGATAAGGCTGCAGTAAGGACCAAGACTGAGGATAATGCTGCAGTAAGGACCATGACTGGGGATAATGCTGCAGTAAGGACCATGACTGAGGATAAGGCTGCATGCAGTAAGGACCAAGACTGAGGATAAGGCTGCAGTAAGGACCATGACTGAGGATAAGGCTGCAGTAAGAACCATGACTGAGGATAAGGCTGAGGATAAGGCTGCAGTAAGGACCATGACTGAGGATAATGCTGCAGTAAGGACCATGACTGAGGATAAGGCTGAGGATAAGGCTGCAATAAGGACCATGACTGAGGATAATGCTGCAGTAAGGCCCATGACTGAGGATAAGGTTGCAGTAAGGACCATGACTGAGGATAAGGTTGAGGATAAGGACCATGACTGAGGATAATGCTGCAGTAAGGACCATGACTGAGGATAAGGCTGCAGTAAGGACCATGACTGAGGATAAGGTTGCAGTAAGGACCATGACTGAGGATAAGGCTGCAGTAAGGACCATGACTGAGGATAAGGTTGCAGTAAGGACCATGACTGAGGATAAGGCTGCAGTAAGGACCATGACTGAGGATAAGGTTGCAGTAAGGACCATGACTGAGGATAAGGTTGCAGTAAGGACCATGACTGAGGATAAGGTTGCAGTAAGGACCATGACTGAGGATAAGGCTGCAGTAAGGACCATGACTGAGGATAAGGTTGCAGTAAGGACCATGACTGAGGATAATGCTGCAGTAAGGACCATGACTGAGGATAAGGTTGCAGTAAGGACCATGACTGAGGATAAGGTTGCAGTAAGGACCATGACTGAGGATAAGGTTGCAGTAAGGACCCTGACTGAGGATAAGGCTGCAGTAAGGACCATGACTGAGGATAATGCTGCAGTAAGGACCATGACTGAGGATAAGGCTGCAATAAGGACCATGACTGAGGATAATGCTGCAGTAAGGACCATGACTGAGGATAAGGCTGCAGTAAGGACCATGACTGAGGATAAGGTTGCAGTAAGGACCATGACTGAGGAAAAGGTTGCAGTAAGGACCATGACTGAGGATAAGGCTGCAGTAAGGACCATGACTGAGGATAAGGTTGCAGTAAGGACCATGACTGAGGATAAGGCTGCAGTAAGGACCATGACTGAGGATAAGGTTGCAGTAAGGACCATGACTGAGGATAAGGTTGCAGTAAGGACCATGACTGAGGATAAGGTTGCAGTAAGGACCATGACTGAGGATAAGGCTGCAGTAAGGACCATGACTGAGGATAAGGCTGCATGCAGTAAGGACCAAGACTGAGGATAAGGTTGCAGTAAGGACCATGACTGAGGATAAGGTTGCAGTAAGGACCATGACTGAGGATAAGGCTGCATGCAGTAAGGACCAAGACTGAGGATAAGGCTGCAGTAAGGACCATGACTGAGGACAAGGCTGCAGTAAGGACCATGACTGAGGATAAGGCTGCAGTAAGGACTATGACTGAGGATAAGGTTGCAGTAAGGACCATGACTGAGGATAAGGTTGCAGTAAGGACCATGACTGAGGATAATGCTGCAGTAAGGACCATGACTGAGGATGATGCTGCAGTAAGGACCATGACTGAGGATAAGGTTGCAGTAAGGACCATGACTGAGGATAAGGCTGCAGTAAGGACCATGACTGAGGATAAGGCTGCAATAAGGACCATGACTGAGGATAAGGCTGCAGTAAGGACTATGACTGAGGATAAGGTTGCAGTAAGGACCATGACTGAGGATAAGGTTGCAGTAAGGACCATGACTGAGGATAATGCTGCAGTAAGGACCATGACTGAGGATGATGCTGCAGTAAGGACCATGACTGAGGATAAGGTTGCAGTAAGGACCATGACTGAGGATAAGGCTGCAGTAAGGACCATGACTGAGGATAAGGCTGCAATAAGGACCATGACTGAGGATAATGCGGCAATAAGGACCATGACTGAGGATAAGGCTGCAGTAAGGACCATGACTGAGGATAAGGTTGCAGTAAGGACCATGACTGAGGATAAGGCTGCAGTAAGGACCATGACTGAGGATAAGGCTGCAGTAAGGACCATGACTGAGGATAAGGCTGCAGTAAGGACCATGACTGAGGATAAGGCTGAGGATAAGGCTGCAGTAAGGACCATGACTGAGGATAATGCTGCAGTAAGGACCATGACTGAGGATAAGGTTGCAGTAAGGACCATGACTGAGGATAAGGCTGCAGTAAGGACCATGACTGAGGATAAGGCTGCAGTAAGGACCATGACTGAGGATAAGGCTGCAGTAAGGACCATGACTGAGGATAAGGCTGCAGTAAGGACCATGACTGAGGATAAGGTTGCAATAAGGACCATGACTGAGGATAAGGCTGCAGTAAGGACCATGACTGAGGATAAGGTTGCAGTAAGGACCATGACTGAGGATAAGGCTGCAGTAAGGACCATGACTGAGGATAAGGCTGCAGTAAGGACCATGACTGAGGATAAGGCTGCAGTAAGGACCATGACTGAGGATGATGCTGCAGTAAGGACCATGATTGAGGATAATGCTGCAGTAAGGACCATGACTGAGGATAATGCTGCTGTTGGGTGCAGTTATTTTTCCTACCCAGAAGATGTCGCTCTAACATCGTTTTTTTATTAATATTTTTTTTATCTTTATTTAACCAAGGCAAGTCAGTTAAGAACAAATTCTTATTTACAATGACGGCCTGTTGTGATACAGCCTGGATTCAAACCAGGGTGTCTGTGGTGAAACTTCTAGCACTGAGATGCAGAGCCTTAGACCACTGCGCCACTTGGGAGTCCAATTCTCTTTATAGTACACTACTTTTGACCAGGGCCCATAAAGCTATGGTAAAATGTAAAGCACGACACAGGAAGCTACACAGGAAGCTAACCCCCCCCATCTAGTAGAATGTGGAACACTTGAGACCAGATTCTAGACCGACGACATTAGACTCGTTGATCAGACAGGGTCTGTGTCCCAAACAGCACCCTATTCCCTGTGGGCCCCGGGGTCAAAAGTAGTGAACTACATATAGAATAGGGTGCCATTTGGGAAGCAGACAGAATGTCTGTTAATCATGTCTGGTATTTGGTATATAGGGGAGTGTGATGTAGGGCTCTGAGTGTTCACTATCATCCAGCATGTTTAGCCGTGAGTGATGGCCTATACTTCTGTGTGTGTGTGTGTGTGTGTGTGTGTGTGTGTGTGTGTGTGTGTGTGTGTGTGTGTGTGTGTGTGTGTGTGTGTGTGTGTGTGTGTGTGTGTGTGTGTGTGTGTGTGTGTGTGTGTGTGTGTGTGTGTGTGTGTGTGTGTGTGTGTGTGTCCTGTCTGGTCGGGCGGCCTTGAGACAGCAGCCTCCTGTCGGTCCGTCCCTCACCCGACGCTTTTCCTGACAACCATCCCAACTTTATTGGCATTACAGGAATCGCTAATGAAATGCAGTCTGGGGCTCATCACACACACACACACACACACACACACACACACACACCGTCTACCTAGGTGACTATTAAGGGAAATCACACAAAGAATCAGCCTTTTTCCCGTACCAGTCCTCACTTTAACCTGTTCGATACGGGAACACAGACAGACAGGTTAGACAGACAGGTTAGAGAGACAGACAGGCAGACAGGCAGGCAGGCAGGCAGGCAGACAGACAGACAGACAGACAGACAGACAGACAGACAGACAGACAGACAGACAGACAGACAGACAGACAGACAGACAGACAGACAGACAGACAGACAGACAGACAGACAGACAGAAGTGTTTGTGTGTTCTGTAACTGGAAGTAAAGTGAAAGAGGAAACAGTCCCGTCGTAGTACTCTGTTCTCTATGAGCCCTGGTCTGAAAGTGTGCCGTTTGGGGGCACACAGACACTGTCCTACTGCAAATGCTTTTTTACAGGTTTTTACAACCCTTTACTTAGGTTTTACAACCCTTTACTCAGGGTTAGGAGATCTATTTAACTAGGACCCTCTAAGGAGTTTTATAGTTAGTTACTGCTACAGGGTAGCCAAGCGGTTAGAGTGTAGAGGTGGCAGGTAGCCTAGTGGTTAGAGCGTTGGACTAGTAACCGGAAGGTTGCGAGTTCAAACCCCGAGCTGACAAGGTACAAATCTGTCTTTCTGCCCCTGAACAGGCAGTTAACCCACTGTTCCCAGGCTATCATTGAAAATAAGAATTTGTTCTTAACTGACTTGCCTGGTTGGTTAAATAAAGGTAAAATTAAAAATACTGCTCCACGTTAGGCTTCGGGGAACCACGTCCTTTGGTTCTTCTGTTTTGTGAGCAGAACTTTACGTTTGTGTCTTCAGACATTCCTGTAACTGCTCAGGTCTTTATCCCGGACTGCTCTTCCAAATGCCTTTCTACACGTATAGAGATGAGCTGGAATGAAAGGCTTTGCAAAGCCCGCCGAGAAAGACAGTCAACGCTTCCTGAATGGCACCTTTATTCCCCATAGGGCTATGGTCAAATGTAGTGCACTTTATAGGGAATATGGTGCCATTTGGGATGGAGACCGTATAGTTAGCCTGATGACTGGTTCAGGACAGAAGGTACAGAAGTCGATTGAGTTAGAAAGTGCAAGGAGCCAGGAACCCCCCCCCCCAAAAAAAATAAAGACCTCCACCCCCTTTTAAGACACCAAGTGGAGGGGTGGGGGTGGGGGGGTGGCTCACTGTGTGGAGCAATCACACACATACGGACCCCTCGCTGAGCAATCTCAGCAGATTGGCCCCCATGCTAGCGTCCTCACCCCCTACCA
>NW_027009817.1:17500-27500 GCF_036934945.1 Oncorhynchus masou masou
CCATCACCGATCCATTTTTCATTTTCCATTTGTTTTGTCTTTGTTTTCTACACACCTGGTTTCAATCCGCTCATTACATGGTCATTATTTAACCCTCTGGTTTCCCCCGTGTTTGTTTTCTTGTGAAGGCTGTATCTGACGGCTGGTGTATTGTTGCCAGGGTTTGGTATTACGCCCATTTATTTTGTGGTACCAGGAGTGGCATAAAGTCACCCAACATCATTGTGAAAGATTGGTGGAGAGCATGCCAAGATGCATGAAAGCTGGGATTGAAAATCGTTGTTATTCCACCAAATATTGATTTCTGAACTCTTCCTAAGTTAAAACATTAGTATTGTGTTGTTTAAAAATGATTATGAACTTATTTCCTTTTCATTATTCGAGGACTGAAAACACTGCATCTTTATTGTAATTTTGACCAGGTGTCATTTTCTGTAAATAAATGCTCTTAAATGACAATATTTTTATTTGGAATTTGGGAGAAATGTTGTCAGTAGTTTATAGAATAAAAGAACAAGGTTCATTTTACCCAAACACATACCTATAAATAGTAAAACCAGAGAAACAGATCATTTTGCAGTGGTCTCAATTTTTTTCCAGAGCTGAAGGTTAGGATAATAGATGGGAGATATAGATTAGGAGATATAGGATAGGAGAATAGATAGGAGATATAAATTATGAGAAAAGATAGGATATATAGATTAGGAGAATAGGTAGGAGAATTAGGTTAGGAGATATAGATAGGATATATAGTATAGGAGATACAGGTTAGGAGATATAGGTTAGAATGTATAGATAAGAGAAATAGGTCAGGAAATAGGAAATAGGAAATATAGATAGGAGATATATGTTCTGAGATATAGTTAGGAGAAACAGGTTAGGAGATATAGGTTAGGAGATATAGGTTAGGCGATATAGGTTAGGAGAATAGATAGGATATATAGGTTAGGAGAATAGATTGGAGATAGAGGTTAGGAGAATAGATAGGAGATATAGGTTAGGAGAATAGATAGGAGATATAGGTTGGGAGATATAGGTTAGGCGATATAGGTTAGGAGAATAGATAGGAGATATAGGTTAGGAGAATAGATAGGAGCTTTAGGTTAGGAGAATAGATAGGAGATATAGGTTGGGAGATATAGGTTAGGCGGATAGATAGGATAAATAAGTTAGGAGATATAGATAGGATATAAAGATAGGAGATATAGGTTAGGAGAATGGATTAGCTTAATTCGTTTTGACTCATTAATAACAAACTAACAGACCACTAATAAATTCCCTGTACCGTAACGTGAATATGTTAAACCTGTGGTAATATATCAGACCAGCTTGTATTACACAAATCAGATACCCTATTGGTGCACTCAAGTGTTATGAGTCATCAAATGTTCCAAGATTGTTACATTGTTACATTGTTACATTGTTACATTGTCACATTGTTACATTGTTACATTGTTACATTGTCACATTGTTACATTGTCACATTGTCACATTGTTACATTGTCACATTGTTACATTGTTACATTGTTACATTGTCACATTGTTACATTGTTACATTGTCACATTGTTACATTGTTACATTGTTACATTGTCACATTGTTACATTGTTACATTGTTACATTGTCACATTGTTACACTGTTACATTGTCACATTGTTACATTGTTACATTGTCACAATGTTACATTGTTACATTGTTACATTGTTCGTGAAACAGGAATGACGCGACACAACCTGAATGTCCTACAGTTTGTTAAGTTTCTGGAAGAGCTGCTCATCTGCCATCTACATGGATAACACCAGTCCATATTGAGGCTGTCGAGTCACCAGTCCACATTGAGGCGGTCTAGTCACACCAGTCCTGTTGAGGATGTATAGTCACACCAGTCCATATTGAGGCTGTCGAGTCACCAGTCCACATTGAGGCGGTCTAGTCACACCAGTCCTGTTGAGGATGTATAGTCACACCAGTCCATATTGAGGCGGTCTAGTCACACCAGTCCATATTGAGGCTGTCGAGTCACACCAGTCCATATTGAGGCTGTCGAGTCACCAGTCCACATTGAGGCGGTCTAGTCACACCAGTCCTGTTGAGGATGTATAGTCACAGCAGTCCTGTTGAGGCTGTATAGTCACACCAGTCCATATTGAGGCTGTCGAGTCACCAGTCCATATTGAGGCTGTATAGTCACACCAGTCCATATTGAGGCTGTATAGTCACACCAGTCCTGTTGAGGCTATATAGTCACACCAGTCCATATTGAGACTGTATAGTCACACCAGTCCATATTGAGGCTGTATAGTCACACCAGTCCATATTGAGGATGTATAGTCACACTAGTCCATATTGAGGCTGTATAGTCACACCAGTCCTGTTGAGGCTGTATAGTCACACCAGTCCATATTGAGGCTGTCGAGTCACCAGTCCATATTGAGGCTGTATAGTCACACCAGTCCATATTGAGGATGTATAGTCACACTAGTCCATATTGAGGCTGTATAGTCACACCAGTCCTGTTGAGGCTGTATAGTCACACCAGTCCATATTGAGACTGTATAGTCACACCAGTCCATATTGAGGCTGTATAGTCACACCAGTCCATATTGAGGCTCTATAGTCACACCAGTCCATATTGAGGCGGTCTAGTCACACCAGTCCATATTGAGACTGTATAGTAACACCAGTCCATATTGAAACTGTATAGTAACACCAGTCCATATTGAGGCGGTCTAGTCACACCAGTCCATATTGAGACTGTATAGTCACACCAGTCCATATTGAGACTGTATAGTAACACCAGTCCATATTGAGGCTGTATAGTCACACCAGTCCATATTGAGGCTGTATAGTCACACCAGTCCATATTGAGGCTGTATAGTCACACCAGTCCATATTGAGACTGTATAGTCACACCAGTCCATATTGAGACTGTATAGTCACACCAGTCCATATTGAGACTGTATAGTCACACCAGTCCTGTTGAGGCTGTATAGTCACACCAGTCCATATTGAGGCTGTATAGTCACACCAGTCCATATTGAGACTGTATAGTCACACCAGTCCATATTGAGACTGTATAGTCACACCAGTCCATATTGAGACTGTATAGTCACACCAGTCCATATTGAGGCTGTATAGTCACACCAGTCCATATTGAGGCTGTCTAGTCACACCAGTCCTGTTGAGGATGTATAGTCACACCAGTCCATATTGAGGCTGTATAGTCACACCAGTCCATATTGAGGCTGTATAGTAACACCAGTCCATATTGAGGCTGTATAGTCACACCAGTCCATATTGAGGCTGTATAGTCACACCAGTCCATATTGAGACTGTATAGTCACACCAGTCCATATTGAGGCTGTATAGTCACACCAGTCCATATTGAGGCTGTATAGTCACACCAGTCCATATTGAGACTGTATAGTCACACCAGTCCATATTGAGGCTGTATAGTCACACCAGTCCATATTGAGACTGTATAGTCACACTAGTCCATATTGAGGCTGTATAGTCACAAATCAGTACCATCTATGTAAATAGAAGGTTTGGACACCAGTGTCCTGCATATGATTTGCGTTAACCTGCTAAGGATTAACAAGGGCCCGTAAGCATCTGTCCGAGGGCCTGTTTATCCTCTAAGAGGGTCCTTCTGGGTCCTTCTGGTCAGCTCATCACACTAATGACCCAGCAGCCATACTGGAGATGGGTTCTCTACTAATCAACCTAAAGCTGGGGTGGAGGGAGGGAGGGAGGTCAATAGGTGGTCCCCTATGGTGAGTTCTTGATGCCTCTGCCTAACACTTCAATCTAACACCGTTCCTCATAATGGCTCAGCTTCTGCAGTAGTCTGGAACAACGTTATCCTCTATTCCTGCTGCTGACGGAGATGATCCATTAACACCTTCTCCTTCATTCCTCCCTCCATCTTGGGCCTGTCCTCTCCTTCATTCCTCCCTCCATCTTGGGCCTGTCCTCCTTCTCCTTCATTCCTCCCTCCATCTTGGGCCTGTCCTCCTTCTCCTTCATTTCTCCCTCCATCTTGGGCCTGTCCTCTCCTTCATTCCTCCCTCCATCTTGGGCCTGTCCTCCTTCTCCTTCAGTCCTCCTCCCTCCATCTTGGGCCTGTCTTCTTCTCCTTCATTCCTCCCTCCATCTTGGGCCTGTCCTCCTTCTCCTTCAGTCCTCCTCCCTCCATCTTGGGCTTGTCCTCCTTCTCCTTCAGTCCTCCTCCCTCCATCTTGGGCCTGTCCTCTTCTCCTTCATTCCTCCCTCCATCTTGGGCCTGTCCTCCTTCTCCTTCAGTCCTCCTCCCTCCATCTTGGGCCTGTCCTCCTTCTCCTTCAGTCCTCCTCCCTCCATCTTGGGCCTGTCCTCTTCTCCTTCATTCCTCCCTCCATCTTGGGCCTGTCCTCCTTCTCCTTCAGTCCTCCTCCCTCCATCTTAGGCCTGTCCTCCTTCTCCTTCATTCCTCCTTCCATCTTGGGTCTGTCCTCTCCTTCATTCCTCCCTCCTTGGGCCTGTCCTCTCCTTCATTCCTCCTCCCTCCATCTTGGGCCTGTCCTCTTCTCCTTCATTCCTCCCTCCATCTTGGGCCTGTCCTTCTCCTTCAGTCCTCCTCCCTCCATCTTGGGTCTGTCCTCTCCTTCATTCCTCCCTCCATCGTGGGCCTGTCCTCCTTCTCCTTCACTCCTCCTCCCTCCATCTTGGGTCTGTCCTCTCCTTCATTCCTCCCTCCATCTTGGGTCTGTCCTCTCCTTCATTCCTCCCTCCATCTTGGGCCTGTCCTCTCCTTCATTCCTCCCTCCATATTGGGCCTGTTCTCCTTCTCCTTCAGTCCTCCCTCCATCTTGGGCCTGTCCTCCTTCTCCTTCAGTCCTCCTCCCTCCATCTTGGGCCTGTCCTCTCCTTCATTCCTCCCTCCATCTTGGGCCTGTCCTCTCCTTCATTCCTCCCTCCATCTTGGGCCTGTCCTCCTTCTCCTTCAGTCCTCCCTCCATCTTGGGCCTGTCCTCCTTCTCCTTCAGTCCTCCTCCCTCCATCTTGGGCCTGTCCTCTCCTTCATTCCTCCCTCCATCTTAGGCCTGTCCTCCTTCTCCTTCATTCCTCCCTCCTTAGGCCTGTCCTCTCCTTCATTCCTCCCTCCTTGGGCCTGTCCTCTCCTTCATTCCTCCCTCCATCTTAGGCCTGTCCTCCTTCTCCTTCAGGATAACAGTTAGCACTATGACGTAGTGTGTCTGATTGTAAACACCTGTCATTAGCAGCTGCATTTCTAACCCATGCTGATCAATACACCAGCAGAACTGTGGCAGTCCACCCCTCAACTGGAGAGAAAGACACACACGGACATACACACACACACACAGACACACACAGACACACACACACACACACACACACACACACACACACACACACACACACACACACACACACACACACACACACACACACACACACACACACACACACACACACACACACACACACACACACAGACACAGACACACACAGACACACACAGACACACACACACAGACACACAGACACACAGACACACACACACACACACACACACACACACACACACACACACACACACACACACACACACACATACACAGACACACACACAAACACACATACACACACATACACACACACAGACACACACAGACACAGACAGACAGACACACACACAGACACACACACAGACACACACACACACACAGACACACACACACACACACACAGACACACACACACACACACACACACAGACACACAGACACAGGCACACACACACTCTCACACACACACACACACACACATACACACACACACACAAAGTTACCACCATCCTCACCTCCCCAATCCTCGTAAAAATTGTCCGACTGTATTGATTCTGTCCTGTAATCATTGACAGTGAAATCCCAACATGTTACCCCCAGGCTCCATCCCAAATGGCTTCTGGGGGGCTCTGGTCCAAAGTAAGGAACTAGATAGGGAACAGAGTGCTATTTGGGGCACGCCTTTCTGTTAATGTGGAGGGCAAACTGTCCCGTGTAGTAGCAGCTACCACCTCTATTCTCGGCTGACTGCTCTGTCCCAATAAATAATGACCAATCAATAAATAAACCAATTCATTCATTGACCCAAATGACACAAAGGGTTGAAATGAGAGTGGTTTTGGTTGTGTTCGCTGAGGCACGAGTTGGACAGAGGAGTGTTTGCTTTAAAGAGTCGTATAAAAGTTGACCTCCTTTGTAGCGCACCACGCTTCCTGCTTCCTGCTTCCTGCTGGAACTTAGCTTACAGTCACTTGGCTAATTGTCCTCCTTTCACCGTTCTATTGTGGCACAGGTCACTACTGCTGTGTGTGTGAAGGTGGTGAAAGGGCAAGGATTTGGTGTTGACAGCCACTTTGGAGGAGGAGAAGAGAGGAGGAGGTGAAGAGGAAGAGGAGGAGAAGAGAGGGGGGAGGAGTTGAGGAGGAGAAGGAGAGGAGGAGGGGGAGAGGAGGAGGGGAAGTGAGGAGGAGGAGAGGAAGAGGAGGAGGGGAAGTGAGGAGGAGGAGGAGGAGGAGAGGAGGAGAGGAGGAGAAGAGAGGGGGGAGTTGAGGAGGAGGAGGAGAGGAGGAGGGGGAGAGGAGGAGGGGAAGTGAGGAGGAGGAGAGGAGGAGGGGGAGAGGAGGAGGGGAAGTAGGGGGAGGGGTAGAGGGAGAGGGAGGAGAGAGGAGGAGAAGAGAGGGGGAGTTGAGGAGGAGGAGAGAGAGGAGGAGGGGAGAGGAGGAGGGGAAGTGAGGAGGAGGGAGGGGGAGGAGGGGGAGAGGAGGAGGGGAAGTGAGGAGGAGGAGAGGAGGAGGGGAGAGGAGGAGGGGAAGTGAGGAGGGGTAGAGGGAGAGGAGGAGGAGAGGAGGAGGAGGAGAGGAGGAGGAGGAGTAGAGGAGGAGGGGAGTGAGGAGGAGAGAGAGGAGGGGGAGAGGAGGAGGGGAAGTGAGGAGGGGTAGAGGGAGAGGAGGAGGAGAGGAGGAGGAGGAGAGGAGGAGGAGGAGTAGAGGAGGAGGGGGAGTGAAGAGGGGGAGAGGGAGAGGAGGGGAAGGGAGGAGGAGAGGAGGACAGGAAGGGAGGAGGAAGAAGAGAGGAGGAGGGGAAGGGAAGGGAAAAGGAAGAGAGGAGGAGGCGAAGGGAGGAGGAAGAGGAGGAGATGAGGAGGAGGAGAGGAGGAGGGGAAGGGAGGAGGAGGAGTAGAGAAGGAGGAGGAGCGGAAGGGAGGGAGGAGGGGAAGGGAGGAGGAAGAGGAGAGGAGGAAGAGGAGAAGAGGTGAAGGGAGGAGGAGAGGAGGAGAGGAGGGGGGAGGAGAGGAGGAGGAGAAGGGAGGAGGAAGAGGAGAGAAGGAGGAGGAGAGCAAGGATGGAGGGGAAGAGAGGTTAAGGAGGAGAGGAGGAAGAGGAGAAGAGGAGGGGAAGGGAGGAGGAAGAGGAGAAGAGGAGGGGAGAAGGAGGGGAAGGGAGGAGGAAGAGGAGAGGAGGAGGGGAAGGGAGGAGGAAGAGGAGAAGAGGAGGGGAAGGGAGGAGGAGAGGGTGGCTTTAGGCCTTAATCAAGGGTCAGGCACGTGTGTCCCACAATGGATCTTGAGGATCACGGCCCAAACAAACACAGTGCTGCAGTAATTACAGCAAACACCTACTGCTGTGTGTGTGTGTGTGTGTGTGTGTGTGTGTGTGTGTGTGTGTGTGTGTGTGTGTGTGTGTGTGTGTGTGTGTGTGTGTGTGTGTGTGTGTGTGTGTGTGTGTGTGTGTGTGTGTGAGAGAGAGAGAGAGGGTGTAGATGGCTCCATTGGCAGCTGTGCTGATTACTGTAAGAAGAGGAGGGGTGAGGAGGGGTGAGGGGGGTGGGGGGAGGGGTGGGGTGGGGGGAGGGGTGGGGGGTTCATTAAAGGCACGAGTCTCCAGTACTGCCTTCTCCATATGTCTTCCCTCCCCCTAAACACACACACACACACACACACACACACATAAACACACACACAAACGGACACACACACACACACATTCTCATACACACACATACACACAAACACACACACACACAAAAACACACAAATACAAAAACATACACACACACACACATACTCCCAGCTTGTATTTAACCTGCAGATCAACGTTACTATGGGGTCTGGAGATCAGAGAGCATTCCCCCCTCCGCCTCACTGAGCCAATGATGATCTGATCTCTGATCTGCTGCTGTTGTGAGACACGTTATGTACCCTTATTCTATATTACCAGGGCCCATAGCCTGTACCCCTATTCTATAATACCAGGGCCCATAGCCTGTACCCAAATTCTATATTACCAGGGCCCATAGCCTGTGTCCCTATTCTATATTACCAGGGCCCATAGCCTGTACCCCTATTCTATATGACCAGGGCCCATAGCCTGTACCCCTATTCTATATTACCAGGGCCCATAGCCTGTACCCCTATTCTATATTACCAGGGCCCATAGCCTGTACCCCTATTCTATATTACCAGGGCCCATAGCCTGTACCCCTATTCTATATTACCAGGGCCCATAGCCTGTACCCCTATTCTATATTACCAGGGCCCATAGCCTGTACCCCTATTCTATATTACCAGGGCCCATAGCCTGTACCCAAATTCTATATTTTCAGGGCCCATAGCCTGTACCCCTATTCTATATTACCAGGGCCCATAGCCTGTACCCCTATTCTATATTACCAGGGCCCATAGCCTGTACCCCTATTCTATATTACCAGGGCCCATAGCCTGTACCCCTATTCTATATTACCAGGGCCCATAGCCTGTGTCCCTATTCTATATTACCAGGGCCCATAGCCTGTGTCCCTATTCTATATTACCAGGGCCCATAGCCTGTACCCCTATTCTATATTTTGATATTTTGCTAATGATAACCAGGCTGTATACAGTGAGTACCAGTACTGAGTCAATGAGTAATGATATCCAGGCTATATACAGTGAGTACCAGTACTGAGTCAATTTGCAGGGGTACCAGGTAACTGAGGTAGACAGGTACATATAGGTAGGGATAACTAGGCTATATACACAGTGTGTGTGTGTGTCTGTGAGGTGTGTGTGTGTGAGGTGTGTGTGTGTGTGTGCGCGCGTGCGTGTGATTAGAAGGGGTACAGTTTAGATTGAGCTAAACTAACTAATCAATACGATGGTCAGGACACAAGGATTCATCCAAGGAATATAAACAGATTAACAGTGTGGCTTAAGTGACAGGTAATTAGGATGTTTCTGACCGGTCCAGGCCGAGGTCTGGTGTCTATGGGATTGATTTAGTTTATTTTTGTTTTACCTTTATTTAACTAGGCAAGTCAGTTAAGTACAAATTCTTATTTACAATGACGGCCTGCCTCGGCCAAACCCGGACGATGCTGGGACAATTGTGCGTCGTCCTATGGGATTCCCAATCAAGGCCGGATGTGTTACAGCCTGGATTCGAACCAGGGACTGTAGTCACGCCTCTTGCACTGAGATAATAATAATAATAATATATCCCATTTAGCAGACGCTTTTGTCCAAAGCGACTTACAAGTCGGCTGGGGCCACTACTTTTGCATATGGGTGGCCCCAGTGGGAAACGAACCCACGACGCTTGGCGTTGCAAGCGCCATGCTCTACCGACTGAGCCACACAGGTATAGAGATGCAGTGCCTTAGACCGCTGCCACACTCCCGAGCCCCATCAAGGGAAGGAGGTGTGAGATGTAGATCTGACCGGTTTTTTTCAACTGAAGTGAAGTGGGGGGGTTGTGGAGGTCATGGAGGTCGGGGGGGGTCGTGGGTCGTTTTTCTCTAAATCTGGGAATAGGAGTGTAGAGAGAGGGAGGGGTTCTGTTGATGAGGAGGTTTTAGGGATGGTTCTCAGGTCATACATACACATACATACAGCACAGATATGCCCTCCCTTAGCAACCCTAGACATACTGTACACCCTGCCTTAGCAACCCTAGA
>NW_027009817.1:35000-39347 GCF_036934945.1 Oncorhynchus masou masou
TTTTAATCCTGTATTCACTTCTTCCCATGGAAAGGTGTTAAAACCTTCCTGTGCTGTTTCCCCCCATCCGACTCCATGACATCTTCAGTTCCCCCCTCTGACTCCATGACATCTTCAGTTCCCCCCTCTGATCCAATCACTCCAGCTCACAGGTCAATCACTACACTGTGTACTGTCGACTAGCTCATGCATTAATTAAACACTCTGCAGAAAATCGCCATTTCCTGGTTGACAAAATTCTAATCGTTCGCCTGATTTCAGTTTATGTGACAAAACAATCAACCCCCCCAAAAAAAAAAAAAAAAATGTTGTAGTATCTAAACCCACTGTGAAATATATTTTCAATAACCAAAAAATATTGTATTTCCAGCTGTTTGAGGTTGGTGTACAAAACCAAAAGTAAAAGACTATGTGATTGGCCAAGTTGTAACGATCTGGGTGTAGTGGGTGCTCTTCAATGCACACACGGCGAACGTAAGCCACCCCACGAAACACTGGGGGCTCACAAAAATCATACTTAGGTATCCTGGGTTTCACTGTTGGTTTGTGGGTGTTTGTTTCCGTGTGAGTGTTTGGGCCACACGGCACCGTTTCGTTTTGTTCACATCGTTATTGTTTTGTTCCAGTGTTCAGTTTGTTTATTAAAAACACACGAACACTTACCACGCTGCACCTTGGTCCTCCTCTCTATCTCCAGCCGACACCCGTTACACAAGTATGGTGAACGCTCTGATGTGAAATGGTAACAGTAACAACATTTGTTGGTGAAACATTGGAAGAGGAGGTTTCTTCTCGCAACCTTTTGGGTCTTCATACCCACCAGTCATTGGCTGAACATGTTTATTAACAAAGTGGTGAATCTTCTCTCAGGTTTGTAGTGATGAGAGACCCAATACTGCCTCGGAGGATGTCTAAGATCTGAGTGAACTCTCAAATCATCTATAAATGATTTAGCCATTTACATTTACATTACATTTAAGTCATTTAGCAGACGCTCTTATCCAGAGCGACTTACAAATTGGTGAATTCACCTTCTGACATCCAGTGGAACAGCCACTTTACAATAGTGCATCTAAATCATTTAAGGGGGGTGAGAAGGATTACTTTATCCTATCCGAGGTATTCCTTGAAGAGGTGGGGTTTCAGGTGTCTCCGGAAGGTGGTGATTGACTCCGCTGTCCTGGCGTCGTGAGGGAGTTTGTTCCACCATTGGGGGGCCAGAGCAGCGAACAGTTTTGACTGGGCTGAGCGGGAACTGTACTTCCTCAGTGGTAGGGAGGCGAGCAGGCCAGAGGTGGATGAACGCAGTGCCCTTGTTTGGGTGTAGGGCCTGATCAGAGCCTGGAGGTACTGCGGTGCCGTTCCCCTCACAGCTCCGTAGGCAAGCACCATGGTCTTGTAGCGGATGCGAGCTTCAACTGGAAGCCAGTGGAGAGAGCGGAGGAGCGGGGTGATGTGAGAGAACTTGGGAAGGTTGAACACCAGACGGGCTGCGGCGTTCTGGATGAGTTGTAGGGGTTTAATGGCACAGGCAGGGAGCCCAGCCAACAGCGAGTTGCAGTAATCCAGACGGGAGATGACAAGTGCCTGGATTAGGACCTGCGCCGCTTCCTGTGTGAGGCAGGGTCGTACTCTGCGGATGTTGTAGAGCATGAACCTACAGGAACGGGCCACCGCCTTGATGTTAGTTGAGAACGACAGGGTGTTGTCCAGGATCACGCCAAGGTTCTTAGCGCTCTGGGAGGAGGACACAATGGAGTTGTCAACCGTGATGGCGAGATCATGGAACGGGCAGTCCTTCCCGGGAGGAAGAGCAGCTCCGTCTTGCCGAGGTTCAGCTTGAGGTGGTGATCCGTCATCCACACTGATATGTCTGCCAGACATGCAGAGATGCGATTCGCCACCTGGTCATCAGAAGGGGGAAAGGAGAAGATTAATTGTGTGTCGTCTGCATAGCAATGATAGGAGAGACCATGTGAGGTTATGACAGAGCCAAGTGACTTGGTGTATAGCGAGAATAGGAGAGGGCCTAGAACAGAGCCCTGGGGGACACCAGTGGTGAGAGCGCGTGGCGAGGAGACAGATTCTCGCCACGCCACCTGGTAGGAGCGACCTGTCAGGTAGGACGCAATCCAAGCGTGGGCCGCGCCGGAGATGCCCAACTCGGAGAGGGTGGAGAGGAGGATCTGATGGTTCACAGTATCGAAGGCAGCCGATAGGTCTAGAAGGATGAGTGCAGAGGAGAGAGAGTTAGAAAAGAAAGAAGGGATACTGGTCTGTAGTTGTTGACATCGGAGGGATCGAGTGTAGGTTTTTTCAGAAGGGGTGCAACTCTCACTCTCTTGAAGACGGAAGGGACGTAGCCAGCGGTCAGGGATGAGTTGATGAGCGAGGTGAGGTAAGGGAGAAGGTCTCCAGAAATGGTCTGGAGAAGAGAGGAGGGGATAGGGTCAAGCGGGCAGGTTGTTGGGCGGCCGGCCGTCACAAGAAGCGAGATTTCATCTGGAGAGAGAGGGGAGAAAGAGGTCAGAGCACAGGGTAGGGCAGTGTGAGCAGAACCAGCGGTGTCGTTTGACTTAGCAAACGAGGATCGGATGTCGTCGACCTTCTTTTCAAAATGGTTGACGAAGTCATCTGCAGAGAGGGAGGAGGGGAGGAGGATTCAGGAGTGAGGAGAAGGTGGCAAAGAGCTTCCTAGGGTTAGAGGCAGATGATTGGAATTTAGAGTGGTAGAAAGTGGCTTTAGCAGCAGAGACAGAGGAGGAAAATGTAGAGAGGAGGGAGTGAAAGGATGCCAGGTCCGCAGGGAGGCGAGTTTTCCTCCATTTCCGCTCGGCTGCCCGGAGCACTGTTCTGTGAGCTCGCAATGAGTCGTCGAGCCACGGAGCGGGAGGGAGGACCGAGCCGGCCTGGAGGATAGGGGACATAGAGAGTCAAAGGATGCAGAAAGGGAAGAGAGGAGGGTTGAGGAGGCAGAATCAGGAGATAGGTTGGAGAAGGTATGAGCAGAGGGAAGAGATGATAGGATGGAAGAGGAGAGAGTAGCGGGGGAGAGAGAGCGAAGGTTGGGACGGCGCGATACCATCCGAGTAGGGGCAGTGTGGGAAGTGTTGGATGAGAGCGAGAGGGAAAAGGATACAAGGTAGTGGTCGGAGACTTGTATAACTGTATAACATGTATAACTGTTTAAAAGTGCCAGTGCATTCGGAAAAACATGGAAAAAGTCAAATGGTCTGAATACTTTCCGAAAGTCCTTTTTCTAAATGACAGACCTATGAACATTTATAACTGCTAAAATGACACCTTATTTTTAAATGACAGACCTATGAACATTTATAACTGCTAAAATGACACCTTATTTTAAAGTGGCAATCCACAAACCATTTACAAATGAGTTACCAACATTTCTAACTGCTGAAAATATACTTTTAAATGTGCAATATGCAGAAAACGTGCCGCCAGATCCTGGTTGCCTAATTTACGTTTATGTTACAAAACAAACAAGTCATTGTTTAGAGAATCACTGAACCACCTAAACCTCTGTGAAATATATTTTCCATAACAACAAATATTGTATTTTCATGTGATGGAAGGCCGTACACAAAACCTAAAGTAAAAGACAGAAAAACAAAACTTAAGAACTGGAAGCATAGAAATGGGGCACACAGAACAGATCTACCGCGTCTTAGACATTGCTTTCAATGAGAACGACAGATCTATGTGAATTTCCTCAGGTCTCCCAAAAATATTTTCAATCAGGGCTTATAATAGACAGTACATCTAGCTCATTATATCTCTCCTTTCCTCTTCTCCTTTCCTCTCCATTCCTCTCCTCCTTTTGTCTCCTACTTTCCCTGTCTCCTTTCCTCTTCTCCTTTCCTTTCCCCCTCTCTCCTTTTCTCTCCTCCTTTCCTCTCCTCATTTCCCCCTCTCTCCATTCCTCACCTCCTTTTGTCTCCTACTTTCCCTTTCGACCTTTCCTCTTCTCCTTTCCTCTCCTCATTCCCTTCCCCCTTTCCTCTCCTCCTTCCCCCTCTCCTTTCCTCTCCTTCCTTCCTCGTCTCCTCCTTTCCTCTCCTCCTTCCCCTCTCTCTCTCCTTTCCTCTCCTCCTTTCCTCTCCTCCTTTCCCACATCTCTCCTTTCCTCTCCCTCTCCTTTCCTTCTCCCCTTTCCTCTCCTCCTTCACCCTTTCCTCTCCTTCTCCTTTCCTCCTTCCCCATCTCTCTCCTTTCCACTCCTCCTTTCCTTTCCTCCTCCTCTTCCCCATCTCTCCTTTCCCTCTCCTCATTTCCTCTCCTCCTTCACCCTCTCTCCTTTCCTCTCCTCCTTCCCCATCTCTCCTTTCC
>NW_027009818.1:0-28961 GCF_036934945.1 Oncorhynchus masou masou
CTTTCTTTCTCTACCTCTCTCTCTACCTCTCTCTCTACCTCTCTATGAGTGATAGAGAGAAGTTTTTACATAGATACAGGCATATACATAGATAATCCAATAGTCTATTGTAACAGACAATTATCTGTAACAGAGTTGAAGCCTCGTGGTGTAGCGGTGAATCTGATCCCAGGCCTGCCAGCCTACATCCTCTTCATGTGTCTGAGGCATGCTGACTATGTCAACGATGACCAGAAGGTCAGGACGCTGCTCACATCCACCATCAACAGCATCAAGAAGATACTCAAGGTGCGTAGGGCTCTGGTTTAAAGTAGTGCACTATATAGGGTAGAGGAAGGATGTAATGTGGGACACCCTATGATGTCAGTACAACTACATTAAGTTGCTCCTATACTTGTGTAGTAACACTGTAATTACACTAGTAACTATATTGTCATTTTATCTCTGTCAGAAACGGGGGGATGACTTTGAGACGGTCTCTTTCTGGCTGTCCAACACCTGCCGCTTCCTCCACTGTCTCAAACAGTACAGCGGAGATGAGGTGAGACCGGACCCAGCACACACACAAACGCTTACAGAGCGAGACACACACACACACACAGACAGTCTGCAACGGTACAGCGGAGGTGAGGTACTCCCCAAAACACAGACACACCCCAACCTGTGTGTTTGTATCTGTTTCTCTTTCTTCCTCCTCCTCTCTGCTCCTGCAGTCGTTTATGAAGCACAACACTCCTAAGCAGAATGATCACTGCCTGTCTAACTTTGACCTGGCTGAGTACCGGCAGGTCCTCAGTGACCTGGCCATTCAGATCTACCAGCAGCTCATCAAATGCATGGAGAACATCCTACAGCCCATGATTGGTGAGTACACCACGCTGTGTGTGTTTTTATTGAATTCAACCTTTATTTAACTAGGCAAGTCAGTTAAGAACAAATTCTTATTTACAATGACGGCCAAACCCGGACAACGCTGGGCCAATTGTTCGCTGCCCTGTGGGACTCCCAATCACAACCGGATGTGATACAGCCTAGATTCGAACCAGGGAATGTAGTGAAGCCTCATGCACTGAGATGCAGGGCCTTAGACCGCTGTGCCACTCTGTGGTGTGTGGGTGGGTGAACATCCAACCACTAACGTGTAGTGTGTGTGTGTGTGTGTGTGTGTGTGTGTGTGTGTCAGTCTCTGGTATGTTGGAGCATGAGACCATCCAGGGTGTGTCGGGGGTTAAGCCGACCGGTCTGCGTAAACGGACATCGAGCATCGCTGACGAGGGAACCTACACGCTGGAATCCATCTTACGCCAGCTCAGCGCTTTCCACTCCACCATGTGTCAGCACGGCACCGACCCTGAACTCATCAAACAGGTCCGTGTGCATGTGTCTGACCCTGACCCTTGGCTGTGTTCTGACCCTGACCCTTGGCTATGTTCTGACCCTGACACTTGGCTGTGTTCTGACCCTGACCCTTGGCTGTGTTCTGACCCTTGGCTGTGTTCTGACCCTGACCCTTGGCTGTGTTCTGACCCTGACCCTTGGCTATGTTCTGACCCTGACCCTTGGCTGTGTTCTGACCCTGACCCTTGGCTGTGTTCTGACCCTTGGCTGTGTTCTGACCCTGACCCTTGGCTGTGTTCTGACCCTGACCCTTGGCTGTGTTCTGACCCTTGGCTGTGTTCTGACCCTTGGCTGTGTTCTGACCCTGACCCTTGGCTGTGTTCTGACCCTGACCCTTGGCTGTGTTCTGACCCTGACCCTTGGCTGTGTTCTGACCCTTGACTGTGTTCTGACCCCAGGTTGTGAAGCAGCAGTTCTACATCATTGGAGCTGTGACTCTCAACAATCTACTGCTGCGTAAAGACATGTGCTCCTGGAGCAAAGGCATGCAGATCAGGTCAGTTCAGAGAGGCTGCCATGTCTTATGTATAGACAGACTGTGTCTAATGTGTTTTATAGAGTGTGTGTGTAACGTATATAATGTGGTGTACCAGGTATAACGTGAGTCAGCTGGAGGAGTGGCTGCGTGACAAGTCTCTGATGCTGTGTGGAGCCAAGGAGACTCTGGAGCCTCTGATTCAGGCTGCTCAGCTGCTGCAAGTCAAGAAGAAGACGGACGAAGACGCCGAGGCCATCTGCTCCATGTGCAACAGCCTGTCCACATCTCAGGTAACCAAACACAGCTCACTATTCTGCTCATGTACTAAACCAATTAGAGCCCTCTCTACCAGTCACGTACTGAACTAACCAATCACAGCCCTCTCTACTACTCAGGTACTGAACTAGTCAATCACAGCCCTCTCTACCACTTAGTTCCTGAACTAACCAATCCCAGCCCTTGGGTACTCAATTTACCAGTCAAGCCCTATCACTGCAGAGAATGGGACAGGGGATCAGTTGAGTTAATAGTTCAAGGTTCAACGAATGAAGTTTGTCTCTGTGTTTCTGTGTTCCCAGATTGTGAAGGTGTTGAACCTGTACACTCCAGTCAACGAGTTTGAAGAGAGGGTGTCTGTTACCTTCATACGAACCATACAGGTAAGACCTGTCTGTCTGTCTCTGTCTGTCTGTCTGTGTCTGTCTGTCTGTGCATATAAGTAACTGTAACTAATGTATATATTTTCTCTCTCACTCCCTCTTTGTTTCTCCCTCTCTGTCTCCCTGTTCTTCCTCTCCTCCCCCTCTCTCTCCCTGTCCTTCCCCCTCTCTCCGTCCTTCCCTTCCTCCCCCTCTCTCTCCCTGTCCTTCCCTTCCTCCCCCTCTCTCTGTCCTAACTGTCGCTCTAATTCCTCCCCCCCTCTCTCTCTCCTGTCCTTCCCCTCCTCCCCCTCGCTCTCCCTGTCCTTCCCCTCCCTCCCCTCCTTCCCCTCCTCCCCCTCTCTCCCTGTCCTTCCCCTCCTCCCCTCTCTCTCCCTGTCCTTCCCTTCCCCCCTCTCTCCCTCCTTCCCCTGTCTCTCCCCCTCCTCCCCCTCTCCCCCTCCTTCCCTCCTCCCCCCTCCTCCCTGTCCTTCCCTTCCTCCCCCTCTCTCCCCCTCCCTGTCCTTCCCTTCCTCCCCCTCTCTCTCCCTGTCCTTCCCTTCCTCCCCCTCTCTCCCTCCTCCCTCTCCCTGTCCTTCCCCTTCCTCCCCCTCTCTCTCCCTGTCCTTCCCTTCCTCCCCCTCTCTCTGTCTGTCAGACTCGTTTGCCTTCCCTTCCTCCCCCTCTCTGGGACCGCTGTGAGACTCCTCAGCTGTTGATGGACACTAAGATCATCTACCCAGTCACCTTCCCTTTCAACCCCTCCTCTCTGGCCTTGGAGACTATCCAAATACCAGGCTCCCTCAACCTAGCCTTCCTTACCCGCGTCTAACACACACACACACACACACACACACACACACACATACACAACTAATAGATAGGCTATACATATGTACACATGCATACACAAATCATTCTCTTCCTAACACATCCAAACACTTACATACAGTGCACACACACATACACACGCTCAGCCTCCACCCTACGGTAGTCTTTGTATCAGTAGTTGAAAGCCCATCGTCCTCCGCGTGTACAAATGCTCAACTCTAAGAGAATGCACCGCTACAGGCCACCTTTTCTCCTATCTTACCCCCTTTTACTAAGCTACACTCCCCACCTATAACCCCATTTAAGACCTAGTACCGTGTTCCCCCAGTCCTCTTTTCTCCTCTTTGTTCTCTTCTCAATAGTGTAGTGTTTTCTAGCAGTCCGGTTCTCCCATAGGAATGTATTACTGTACACTTAAGCTAGCTGTCCAGGGCTAGCATCACAGCTAGCTAGCTCCTTCAGCTAAGCTCAGCTAGCATCTGTTGTGTTATGATAGGATGCTAGCGCTTCCACAGTTATCTAGCTAGCATCAGTTTTGAGTACATCGTTATCAACTCACCCACTGAACACATTCAAGCCAAGTGCAGTACCAATTGTCTGTACCATACTTTTATACATATATAAATACATATAAATATTAATATATATATATATATATCACGCTAGGGTGTTTTATTTATTGCATTTATCTCACTCCCTTTCCTAAAATAGGTTTTTCTTTGCAGACAGAAAACATGGATACCGTAGACTTGTAGGCTTATCTCTCCAGCTTTCCAGACCGGAGAGAAGTATGGCCATGGAAAGACCACTAGAGTCCTGTAGTATTAGAATTATGTCTACAGCAGATGATCTATGCAGTCTCATTTAGTTAGCACTATTTAATGTAGCTTTTTATTTGTTTAGCTCATGATGTATTGTGCTTTAAGATCTCTCTGCCATAGCTTTGTCCTGCTTTAACCTGCTTCTCTAGTAGATCTGCACTTTAGCACCACTGCACCAGAGGTTGAAATAGAGGATTAGACTGGAACAGAGGTTGAAATAGAGGATTAGACTGGAACAGAGGTTGAAATAGAGGATTAGACTGGAACAGAGGTTGAAATAGAGGATTAGACTGGAACAGAGGTTGAAATAGAGGATTAGACTGGAACAGAGGTGAAATAGAGGATTAGAACAGAGGTTGAAATAGAGGATTAGACTGGAACAGAGGTTGAAATAGAGGATTAGACTGGAACAGAGGTTGAAATAAATAGAGGATTAGACTGGAACAGAGGTTGAAATAGAGGATTAGACTGGAACAGAGGATTAGTTTGGAACAGAGTTTGAAATAGAGGATTAGACTGGAACAGAGGTTGAAATAGAGGATTAGACTGGAACAGAGGTTGAAATAGAGGATTAGACTGGAACAGAGGTTGAAATAGATAGAGGATTAGACTGGAACAGAGGTTGAAATAGATAGAGGATTAGACGTGCAGTAGTTGGCTAGACTGGACGAGTAGTTTAGATGGGTAAACTATCAGGTTTAGACGGCTTCAGCTACTGTACTTGCTTCTCCACTTTAACTAAATAGTTTGGTTTCAAAACCCCTACAGAGGACTCACTAACTCACACACACTAGTGACTGTTGTTAAACAGAAGCACACTGGATCCTACATATCCACGACCACAGCGTTTTCCAAAACGATGTGGGGTCGCCTGATTTTTAAAAATGGGGTCGAAAAAAAATACAATAAAACCGCGCTTTGTTCATAGAACCAGGGTTACGTCGGTAACCTCTGGTAGCCTCGGTAACCTCTGGTAGCCTCGGTAACCTCCGGTAGCCTCGGTAACCTCTGGTGGCCTCGGTAATCTCCGGTAGCCTCGGTAACCTCTGGTAGCCTCGGTAACCTCTGGTAGCCTCGGTAACCTCTGGTATCTCGGTAACCTCTGGTAGCCTCGGTAACCTCTGGTAGCCTCGGTAACCTCCGGTAGCCTCGGTAACCTCTGGTGGCCTCGGTAACCTCTGGTGGCCTCGGTAACCTCCGGTAGCCTCGGTAACCTCCGGTAGCCTCGGTAACCTCTGGTAGCCTCGGTAACCTCTGGTACCTCGGTAACCTCCGGTAGCCTCGGTAGCCTCGGTAACCTCTGGTAGCCTCGGTAACCTCCGGTAGTCTCGGTAACCTCTGGTAGCCTCTAGATACAGTTGTAATAAACAGAGCGGTTTCTGTTTTCCTCCTACAAATGTGGCTCTATCTTTTAAAAGATACAACATATAATGACCCCATCACTGAAAGATCAGACTCTCAGGAACATGGATGTGTCTTCTGTTTCCTTCTACAATGGCCACAAGCCTCATTAGAACAGAGTGGACAAGACCAGGAACTAAATCAGATAAAACAATACGTTTACATTAGCGTTGACATCACTTTTTTCTACATGGTGGAGTCGTGATGTTTTATTATATCAAAATGGGGCTGCAGACCAAACAGTTGGAACTCCTGCAGCACCAACTACTACATATCTACATGTCCTCACCCCACCACTCTGTCTGCTCCACTCTCGGTACATTATGATGGACAAGATCTATAGGTATTCCTTTCAGTATTATAGCTTTGGAAAGGAGGTTGTGTGTTACTAAACCTGGTTACCACTGAGCCAGTCTGTTTTACTGTAGTTGCTCTCATAATTCATCGCATTTAGACTCAATATCAACCATGTCTTGAATGTTTTTCCCTACAGCCTGTATGATAATGCTGCCTTGCCAGCTTTATTCCAGAAACTAAATCACTTCTTTGTAGACAAACTATTACATGCCCTGGCTACAGTCTCTACTCTACCCTACTCTAACTCTTACCCCCTTCTTTCATTCCCTACTAACCTACTCTAACCCCCTTCTTTCATTCCCTACTAAACTACTCTAACCCCCTTCTTTCATTCCCTACTAACCTACTCTTACCCCCTTCTTTCATTCCCTACTAACCTACTCTTACCCCTTCTTTCATTCCCTACTAACCTACTCTAACCCCCTTCTTTCATTCCCTACTAACCTCTTATTTCATTCCCTACTTTCTTATCCCTTCTTTCATTCCCTACTAACCTACTCTTACCCCTTCTTTCATTCCCTACTAACCTACTCTAACAACTCCTTCACTGTCTCCCCAATCCCCTCTTCACTGTCTCCCCAATCCCCTCTTCACTGTCTCCCCAACCCCCTCTTCACTGTCTCCCCAACCCCCACTTGTCTATCTCCCCAACCCCCCCTTCACTGACTCCCCAACCCCCCCCTCACTGTCTCCCCAACCCCCCCTTCACTGTCTCCCCTACCCCCCTTCTTCACTGTCTCCCCTACCCCCCTCTTCACTGTCTTCCCTACCCCCCTTCTTCACTGTCTCCCCTACCCCCCTCTTCACTGTCTCCCCACCCCCTCTTCACTGTCTCCCCAACCCCTCTTCACTGTCTCCCCAACCCCCTCTTCACTGTCTCCCCAACCCCCTCTTCACTGTCTCCCCAACCCCCTCTTCACTGTCTCCCCTACCCCCTTCTTCACTGTCTCCCCTACCCCCCTCTTCACTGTCTCCCCAACCCCCTCTTCACTGTCTCCCCAACCCCCTCTTCACTGTCTCCCCAACCCCCTCTTCACTGTGTCCCAACATCAGCCAAGTCTGTTTTCATGGCTCTACTTTTAGAGAAAGCAGCCATGTTTTTACTCAGCACCAGATAGAGACCAGGAGAGGGCGACATTGGACACTAGGTCACATGACTGTGGCTTCTCTAAAACCAGACGTTCTGCCAGATGTTCTATAGAATCAAAGAAGATATACTAACATTCTATTCACTACCACTAAGGCCCTTCTAACCTCTCTGACTGGTCAACCGCTGAGGGAGAGACAGGATAGAACTACATTTCTCATCATCGTAGCCTCTCTTCCTTACTTGTGCCATCAGTGTTCACCCATACCCTAACTGCTCATCAACCATCAACTTTATTTAACCATCAACCTTTTGTTTAATCTTCAACCTTATTTTACCGTGACCTTTATTTGCCTCCCAACCCTGACCCTTTGAATTTTGTTCCCTGGCCTATAGAGACACGCGACTCAGAAAAACATATTATTATTACTGTCATTGATGTAGGAGTCAAGTTCATGTTTAAACTTGTTTTGTGGTGCAATTTCATTAATAATCCTATATTTATTATTGGGACCATCATGAGTGTATTGTATAAAAATTAAACATGGCCTTTTTGTTACATTTTTGCAGCGTTGCATTTTCATGAAGGATTTTTAGGATGAAGTTTTAGGTTGTTCAACATGTGTATAGTGATACCAGATCTAAAATGCATATCTGCATCTTGGACGATACTGGAAAACGATACTGGAATACTGCAGGTTTTACCCTTGTGAATGTTTTAGCTGTTATTGATCATACATATAGGATGACTTCATTGTTACTCATGTTTGGGACAAAGCCTTACATATGATTTTAAAAACACTATCATCTCCTGTCTGTCTTTGTCTGTGTCTGTCTGTTACACGACTACTGTTTTAAAAAGTAGCATTGTTATTGAATGTTTTGACAAGTTGTCCTTAGATCTTATTTCAGAGGCTGGGATGGAAGGATTGTTTTGCTTTCTGTCTAGACGCACTTTTTGAAATATTTACTGAACAAGTTGAATAAACGCTGATAAAGTTAGCTCTGTCTGCCCTTAACCTATCTGATATTCTAATTTCTTTGATCATCATGTGGTTTATGCTCCTCCAGAGAGGTAATCTAGCTGTAGTCATTTACACAGTAGAAGGCTATAGTCTTACTGACTATCCCAAATGGTACCATATTCACTAGATAGTGCACAGCTTTTGACCAGGGCCCATAGGGAATAGGGCGCCATTTGGTATGTACCCTTAGCCCATTTCTATGATTAGCCTTCGTCAAGCAGTGTAGATGGACCACTCTTCTCGCTCTCTCCTTTCCTTATAGTGTCCCACTCTGTATATGCTATGTGCCTCAGACAGGCTTGTTCATGTAGACACTCTGTGATACGACCGGTCTTCACCTCATTTGAGATATACATTTTAACATCTCCAGATGGTTCTTAAAATAGATACTTAAAATCTCCCTTTTTATGGTTTTGACAATTGAGGTCAATGCTAAAGTATCACATCAAGTCACGACATCATCACCAACCGACACATCTCATTGATCTAATGATCTTCAGACTTCATACAGGCCACCTGTGGTAGAGATGCTGAACTCTGCTCTCTCCTCTCCATCTCCTCGCTTCTATTCACTTCTTTGTCCTCTCTCCTCCCGTGTGTACATCGGGAGAACTGGACTGTGTGTATAATTCCTGGTAGCTGTACTTAGTGAATATGTTCACCATTAAGAAACTTGGAATAAGTTTAAATTGTCAAACCCTGTAAAAGACAAATAAAGGAATTCAGCACTGAAAATATTTGTTTATTTTTTTGTCCAAAGCCAAAAGCAAGCTGTGGTCATGAATGGGTTATGAAAATGATAGCAGTTATTATATTACTGTATTATTTATAAACATTCTGCCATGGAATTTTAGCTTTAAGTTCATATTAAATACGTTAACTATTTCTGCCCTCAGACCGTCCAGTGGCTAGCTGACCTATAGCCTGAACAAGTAATACAGCCCTTATTAACAACAGATCTAGGATAAGATAACATTACCACCAACAATAACATTTACCATTAGTGGAGGTGAAACAATCTGACCTTGGACCAGTGATTAGGGACAGCTTCTATCCAGTCATTATACTTTGGGCTTCATCCCAAATGGAACTATATTCTCTTTCTTGTGCACTACTTTTGACCAGGCCATCGGGTTCTGGACATAAGAAGTGCACTTTAAAGGGGATATAGTGCCATTTGGGACGTGACCCTGGTCTGTACCTGAGGGTAATATTGTGGCGTGGTCAAAGCCCTTGGTAAGTAGCTTAGTGTTCCCTCTCTGTCGCTGCCCTCCAATCCTCTAACTAACGTTGGAAAACACTCCTCAGGATAGCATACCGTCTGACAGACAAACCAACTTCCTCATTAGGTAAGAACTATATTATATGTTTGTTATGATGATGTCATGCAGTTATGTTGGAAACAGTTGGTCAGCATTTGTTTCTATGTAAGGCATATCAGATCTGTAAGCATGTACAATATGAGATGGACTGATTTTAAATAATGACAAGGTGTTGACTTAGTTATAACTCAATATACAAGGCCTTCAGTAATGTATTTAGGATATTACTTTGATAAATTGATAGACCGCGGAAAAGCCATACATGGACTGTATAGGGCTTAGTGTTAGGTGGATCACTATCAGCACTGTAACAGTAAAGCCTATTTCTCAGTCTCTATTTTAAGCATGTGGCTAGTACAGTACGGAACGGTGTACACTAGTATAGGAAGTTTGTGGGTACCATCCACTACCGTTGTGCCCTCGAGCAAGGCACTCACTCCGGCATAACCCCCACATAGCTCCAGGGGTGCTGCATTGTGGTTGACCTTGTGCTTGTTGGAAGTGTCTGTATGTTGTTATGTGTTTCTGTGCTGTCCTGGGGGTTGGGAGCAGCGCATCCTGCATTCCTAAGGCTACTGATCAAAATAGTCACATGGCTAGCATATAACAAATATACAACATATCAACCTAGGATCAATGATTGAGCCAGCTAACTTACCTAAATATTTAGAAATATTCATGTTAGTTTTGTAAATGGGCATGGTCTACTACTCTAATTTACTCAACAACCAAAAACACAAAGTCCGATCATAAGTAAAAAATTGTATTAACCAATAGTTAATAATCAAAGTTAGCTGGCTGACCCTGCTTTGTAGTATACCCCTCAGACCCATGGTTCAGACAATAGGCAGACAAGATCGGAACAAAAATGGCAATTGTGGGAGGAGCACAAGGTCAACCTGGAGTTATGTAGGGGTAATATTCTAATAAAATAACATGTTTGTTGTCAGATGTAAACAACAGGTACAGACTAACAGTGAAATGCTTACTTACGGGCCCTTCCCATATAGCAGCAAGCGCCCTGCTCAACGGCACAATGGCAGCTACTAACTTCCTAATAATATAGTTATATTTCTACAACTGTGTGTTTATCTCTAGCACTGTGTATACACTGTGTAGTGCCTTGCGTTTGGAGGTCGAGCAGTTTCCATACCAGGCAGTGATGCAACCAGTCAGGATGTTCTCGATGGTGCAGCTGTAGAACCTTTTGAGGATCTGTCGATCCATGCCAAATCTTTTCAGTCCTCTGAGGGGGAATAGGCTTTGTCATGCCCTCTTCATGGCTGTCTTGGTGTGTTTGGACCATGATAGTTTGTTGGTAATGTGGACACAAAGGAACTTGAAGCTCTCAACCTGTTCCACTACAGCCCCGCTGATGAGAATGGGGGCGTGCTCGGGTCCTCCTTTTTCTGTAGTCTCCTTTGTCTTGATCACGTTGAGGGAGAGGTTGTTGTCCTGGCACCACACGACCAGGTCTCTGACCTCCTCCCTATAGACTGTCTCATTGTTGCCGGTGATCGGGCATACCACTGTGTCATCGGCAAACTTGATGATGGCGTTGGAGTTGTGCCTGGCCATGCAGTCATAAGTGAACAAGGAGTACAGGAGGGGACTGAGCACGCACTCCTGAGGGGCCCCCGTGTTGAGGATAAGCGTGGCGGATGTGTTGTTCCCTATCCTTACCACCTGGGGGCGGCCCGTCAGGAAGTCCAGGGTCCAGTTGCAGAGGGAGGTGTTTAGTCCCAGGGTCCTTAGCTTAGTGATGAGCTTTGAGGGAACTATGGTGTTGAACTCTAGTCAATGAATAGCATTCTCACATAGGTGTTCCTTTTATCCAGGTGGGAAAGGGCAGTGTGGAGTGCAATAGATATTGTATCATCTGTGGATCTGTTGGGGCGGTATGCAAATTGGAGTGGGTCTAGGGTTTCTGGGATGGTGGTGTTGATGGGAGCCATGACCAGCCTTTCAAAGCACTTCATGGCTACAGACAGGTCGGTAGTCATTTACAGACGGGTTGGGTCGGTAGTCATTTACAGACGGGTTGGGTCGGTAGTCATTTACAGACGGGTTGGGTCGGTAGTCATTTACAGACGGGTTGGGTCGGTAGTCATTTACAGACGGGTTGGGTCGGTAGTCATTTACAGACGGGTTGGGTCTGAGTCATTTACAGACGGGTTGGGTCGGTAGTCATTTACAGACGGGTTGGGTCGGTAGTCATTTACAGAGGGTTGGGTCGGTAGTCATTTAGGCAGGTTACTTTAGTTCTTGGGCACGTTCTTGGGCAAACATGGTGGTCTGCAAGAAATATTGGACATTACAGACTCAGTCAGGGACAGGTTGAAAATGTCAGTGAAGACACTTTCCAGTTGGCCAATACTGTCATCAAGGCAACGGGTGGCTACGTTGAAGAATCTCAAACATAACATTTATTTTGATTTAACACTTATGGTTACTACAGGATTTCCTGTTATTTCATAGTTTTAATGTCTTCACTAGTATTCTACAATGTAGAAAATAGTAAAAATAAAGAAAACCCCTTGAATGAGTAGGTGTGTCCAAACTTTTGACTGGTACTGTAAGTATTCAGACCCTTCACTATGATGCTACAAGCTTAGCACACCTATATTTGAGGAGTTTCTTCCATTCTTCTCTGCAGATCCTCTCAAGCTCTCTCAGGTTGGATGGGTTCAAGCGTTAGGTGCACAGACTATTTTCAGGTCTTTAGCGATGTTCGATCAGGTTTTAAGTCCAGGCTCTGGCTGGGTCACTCAAGTACATTCAGAGACTTGTCCCAAAGACTTTGACACTCCTGGTCTTGTTATGGCTGTGTGATTAGGGTTGTTGATACTGTGGAAGGTGAACACTTCATGGCCAGACAGTCTGAGGTCCTTTAAGAGTTCTGGAGCAGGTTTTTATCAAGGTTCTTTAGTGTTCTTTGGCCCGGGACTATCTTTGCTTGAATCCTGACTAGTCTCCCAGTCCCTGCCACTGAAAATGTCATCCCCACACCCATGATTCTGCCACCACCATGCTTCACCAAGGGATGGTGCCAGGTGCCTCCAGACGTGATGTTGGCATTCAGGCCAAAGAGTTCAACTTTGCGACCTTCTTCGCCAGAGAATTTGTTTCTCATGGTCTAAAACTGTATTTTTTTGTGAAGAATCAACAACAAGTGGGACACAATCATGAAGTGGAACTTTATTGGATATTTCAAACTTGGTCTTGGACCAAGAATCTTGTTTCCAAGTCAGGTGCTTAACAAATCAAAAACTGAAAAGTGGCTTCCATCTTCAGCCCCTTTACCAGTAAAGCCCTCCAGATTGATGGAGTGCTGAAGAGCCAATGTTGTCCTTCTAGAAATGATGATAAATCTCCCATCTCCACAGAGCAACTCTGGAGTTCAGTCAGTGTGACCATCAGAGGTTCTTGGTCATCTCCCTGACCAAGGCCTTTCACCCCCGGCAGGTCTCAGTTTACTGGGTGGACAGCTTAGGAAGAGTCTTGGATTCCAAACTTTTTCCATTTAAGAATGATAGAGGCCACTGTGTTCTTGGGGATTATTGAAATGGAAATGTATTGACCACTGCAAATCTACCAAGACCTGGCCAATCCCTCTAAACTTTCAGCTCATACAAGGAGAAGACTGATCAGAGATGCAGCCAAGAGGCCCATGATCACTCTGAATGAACTGTCAGAGATCTACAGCTGAGGTGGGAGTGCTCTGTCCATAGGACAATCAATCAATCGAATATTACAAATCTGGCCAATGGAAGAGTGGCAAGAATCAAGCCATTTCTTAAATCTCCATAAAAAGTGTTGTTTTAATTTGCCAAAGTACCCTGGGAGCACACCAAACATGTGGAAGAGTGCTCTGGTCAGATTAAACCAAAATTGAACTTTTTCAAAATGCAAAACGTTATGTTTGGCGTAAAAAGCAACTGAGCTCATCATTAACACACCATATTGTGTGTCAAACAATGGTGATGGCAGATTTCTATGTGTGTAATGTAATGTTCTATTTCTTCACTGTGTCAATGTGGTTAAATTTGATGTGGTAAGATAGTGTTCCATTTCTACTGTGTGTAATGTAATGTTCTATTTCAAAAGACTGTGTGTAATGTAGTGTTCTATTTCTACTGTGTGTAATGTAAAGTTATATTTCTACTGTGTGTAATGGTTCAAAAATAAACATATCCAGGTTTCTACTGTGTGTAATATAGTGTTCTATTTCTACTGTGTGTAATGTACTGTTACTATTTCACTGTGTGTAACCTACTGAGTGTTCTATTTCTACTGTGTGTAATGTAAAAATGTTCATTTCTACTGTGTGTAATATAGTGTTCTATTTCTACTGTGTGTAATGTAAAAGTGTTCTATTTCTACTGTGTGTAATATACTGTTCTATTTCTACTGTGTGTAATTTGTTATATTTCTACTGTGTGTAATAAAGTGTTCTATTTCATGATTGTGTAATGTTGTTCTATTTCTTCTGTGTGTAATATAGTTTCTATTTTACTGTGTGTAATGTAATGTTATATTTCTACTGTGTGTAATGTAGTGTTCTATTTCTACTGTGCACTGTAAGAATCTCAAATATAAAATTTATTTTATTTCTACTGATTTAACACTTTTGGTTAATGTAGTGTTCTATTATTTCTACTGTGTGTAATATAGTGTTCTATTTCTACAATGTGTAATGTAGTGTTAAAGATTTCCCTGTTGTAATGAGTAGTGTTCCAAATTTTACTGGTGTAATGTATTCAGACCCTTCACTATTTCTACTGTGTGTAATTTGAGTGTTTCTATTTCTTCTCTGTGTCCTAATCAAGCTTCTATTTGGATGGGTAATGTAGTGTTCTATTTTCTGTGTCTAATGATGTTCGATTTCTACTGTGTGTAAGTATAGGTTCTATTTCACTGTGTGTAATTCAGTGACTTGTCCCAAATGCCAGTGTTCTTTTATGGCTGTGTGTAATTGTAGTGTTCTATTTCTCTGTGTGTAAGAGTGTTCTATTTTTACAAGGATGTCTAATGTAGTGTTCTCCGTTCATTTGCCCAATCCTGACTAGTCTCCCAGTCCCTGCCACTGAAAAACATTTCTACTGTGTGTAATTCTGCCACCACCATGCTTCACCGTGTGTATGGTGCCAGTTTCCTCCATTTCGTACTGTGTGTAATTAGTGTTCAAAGATTTCAATCTTGTGTTTAATGTAGTGTTCTTTTCTACTGTGGTCTGAGAGTGTTCTATTTCTTTTGTGTGTAATGTAGTGTTCTGTTTCACTGTGTTTAACTGAGGAGTGTTCCATTTCCACTACTGTGATTGATGTAGTGTTACTATTTCTCCTTCTAGTAATGGTGTCTCCCATCTCCACAGAGTCTAATTCAGTCAGTGTTCTATTTCTACTGTGTGTAATCTCCCTGACCAAGTTTCTCCCCCGATTTCTCTGTTTGTAATGTAGTGTTCAGCTCTACTGTGTGTCTTGGTGGTTCCAAACTTTTTACTTTAAGAATGATAGAGGCCACTGTGTTCTTTGGGGACCTCAATGCTGCACTGTGGACCTTCAATGCTCAGAAATGTTTTACTCCCCAGTGTGTAATGTATGTTCTATTGTCTCGGTGCTCTACGGACAATAATTTCAACCTCATGGCTTTTACTGTGTGAATATAGTGTTCAATTTCTACTGTGTGTAATGACAGTGTTCTATTTCTACTGTGTGTAATCAAGTGTTCTATTTCTACTGGTGTAATCATAGTGTTCTATTTCTACTGTCAATGTAAACAGTAGTGTTCTATTTCTGACTGTGTGTAATGTAGTGTTCTATTTCTACTGTATGTAATTCAGTGTTCTATTTCTACTGTGTGTAATGTAGTGTTCCATTTCTACTGTGTGTAATGTAGTGTTCTATTTCTACTGTGTGTAATGTAGTGTTCTATTTCTACTGTGTGTAATGTAGTGTTCTATTTCTACTGTGTGTAATGTAGTGTTCTATTTCTACTGTGTGTAATGTAGTGTTCTATTTCTACTGTGTGTAATGTAGTGTTCTATTTCTACTGTGTGTAATGTAGTGTTCTATTTCTACTGTGTGTAATATAGTGTTCTATTTCTACTGTGTGTAATGTAGTGTTCTATTTCTACTGTGTGTAATGTAGTGTTCTATTTCTACTGTGTGTAGATGTAGTGTTCTATTTCTACTGTGTGTAATGTAGTGTTCTATTTCTACTGTGTGTAATGTAGTGTTCTATTTCTACTGTGTGTAACTGCAGTGTTCTATTTCTACTGTGTGTAATGTAGTGTTCTATTTCTACTGTGTGTAATGTAGTGTTCTGTTTCTACTGTGTGTAATATAGTGTTCTATTTCTACTGTGTGTAATGTAGTGTTCTATTTCTACTGTGTGTAATGCAGTGTTCTATTTCTACTGTGTGTAATGCAGTGTTCGATTTCTACTGTGTGTAATGTAGTGTTCTATTTCTACTGTGTGTAATGTAGTGTTCTATTTCTACTGTGTGTAATGTAGTGTTCTATTTCTACTGTGTGTAATGTAGTGTTCTATTTCTACTGTGTGTAGACTGCAGTGTTCTATTTCTACTGTGTGTAATGTAGTGTTCTATTTCTACTGTGTGTAATGCAGTGTTCTATTTCTACTGTGTGTAATGTAGTGTTCTATTTCTACTGTGTGTAATGCAGTGTTCTATTTCTACTGTGTGTAATGTAGTGTTCTATTTCTACTGTGTGTAATGCAGTGTTCTATTTCTACTGTGTGTAATGTAGTGTTCGATTTCTACTGTGTGTAGACTGCAGTGTTCCATTTCTACTGTGTGTAGACTGCAGTGTTCCATTTCTACTGTGTGTAATGTAGTGTTCGATTTCTACTGTGTGTAATGTAGTTTTCTATTTCTACTGTGTGTAATGTAGTGTTCTATTTCTACTGTGTGTAATGTAGTGTTCTATTTCTACTGTATGTAATGCATTGTTTTATTTCTACTTTGTGTAATGTAATGTTCTATTTCTACTGTGTGTAATGTAGTGTTCTATTTCTACTGTGTGTAATGTAGTGTTCTATTTCTACTGTGTGTAATGTAGTGTTCTATTTCTACTGTGTGTAATGTAGTGTTCTATTTCTACTGTGTGTAATGCATATCTCCACCCTTATGTATATGTTACAGCCAACTATGTATTTATACAGTATTTGTCTGTATCAGATTGTGGTTATGTATCTGTTCTGTTTCTGCAGTGCCTAATCAACTGCAATATAGACACTGCAGAAATAGAACAGATACATAATGACCTGCAATATAGACACTGCAGAAATACAACAGATAAATAATGACCTGCAATATAGACACTGCAGAAATAGAACAGATAGATATTGCAAGCCTTTCTATACAGTTGAAGTGGGAAGTTTACATACACCTTAGCCAAATACATTTAAACTCAGTTTTTCACAATTCCTGACATTTAATCCTAGTAAAAATTCCTGTTTTAGGTCAGTTAGGATAACCACTTAATTTTAAGAATGTGAAATGTCAGAATAATAGTAGAGAGAATGATTTATTTCAGCTTTTATTTCTTTCATCACATTCCCAGTGGGTCAGAAGTTTACATACAGTAAATTAGTATTTGGTAGCATTGCCTATAAATTGTTTCACTTGGGTCAAACGTTTTGGGTAGCCTTCCACAAGCTACCCGCACACGCTTTTTAAGTTCTGCCAACAAGTTTTCTATAGGATTGAGGTCAGGGCTTTGTGATGGCCACTCCAATACCTTGACTTTGTTGTCCTTAAGCCATTTGCCACACCTTTGGAAGTACGCTTGGGGTCATTGTCCATTTGGAAGACCCATTTGCTACCAAGCTTTAACTTCCTGACTGATGTCTTGAGATGTTGCTTCAATATATCCACATAATGTTCCTTCCTCATATAGCCATGTATTTTGTTAAGTGCACCAGTCCTTCCTGCAGCAAAGCACCCCAACAACATGATGCTGCCACCCCCGTTCTTCGCGGTTGGGATGGTGTTCTTCAGCTTGCAAGCCTCCTCCTTTTTCCTCCGAACATAATGGTGGTCATTATGGTCAAACAGTTCTATTTTTGTTTCATCAGACTAGAGGACACTTCTCCAAAAAGTATGATCTTTGTCCCCATGTGCAGTTGCAAACCGTAGTCTGGCTTTTTTATGGCATTTCTGGAGCAGTGACTTCTTCCTTGCTGAACGTTATTTCGGGTTATGCCGATATAGGACTCGTTTTACTGTGGATACAGATACTTTTGTACCTGTTTCTTCCAGCATCTTCACAGGGTCCTTTGCTGTTGTTCTGGGATTCGCACCAAAGTAGGTTCATCTCTAGGAGACAGAACCCGTCTCCTTCCTGAGTGGTATGACGGCTGCGTGGGTCCATGGTGTTTATACTTGCGTACTATTGTTTGTACAGATGAACGTGGTACCTTCTGGCATTTGGAAATTGCTCCCAAGGATGAACCAGACTTGTGGAGGTTTACAATTTTATTTTTCGAGGTCTTGGCTGATTTCATTTGATTTTCCCATGATGTCAAGCAAAGGGACACTGAGTTTGAAGGTAGGCCTTGAAATACATCTACAGGTACACCTCCAATTGACTCAAATTATGTCAATTAGCTTATCAGAAGCTTCTAAAGCCATGACATAATTTTCTGGAGTTTTCCAAGCTGTTTAAAGGCACAATCAACTTAGTGTCTGTAAACTTCTGACCCACTGGAATAGTGATACAGTGAGTTATAAGTGAAATAATCTGTCTGTAAACAATTGTTGGAAAAATGACTTGTGTCATGCACAAGTAGATGTCCTAACCGACTTGCCAAAACTATAGTTTGTTAACAAGAAATGTGTGGAGTGGTTGAAAACGAGTTTTAATGACTCCAACCTAAGTGTATGTAAACTTCAACTGTATCTGTTCTATTTCTACACGGTGTATATTGCAGCTCATTATTTATCTGTTCTATTTCTGCAGTGTCTATGTTGCAGTTCATTAGACACTATAGAAATAGAACAGATAGATAACGATCTGCAATATAGACACTGCAGAAATAGAACAGATAGAACAGATAGATACTGCGGTGTATATTGCAGGTCCATATCCAGCTCTGCATGTCTATGATTCATTCCCCAGACTATCACTATCAGTGGCAGTTGCCGATCCCCACCATTATACAGTGTAATAATGTACATCCAAGTGTGTGTGTGCATGCATCTCCTAAAATATTCCTAATGCTCTCCCCTTCTCTGAGCAGGATCAGGCAGGAGTGAGATTCTCCACTGCTTATCGTCAACATAGCTGTCAGCACACACACACCTACACACATACTCTCACTCCCTCAATCCTCTCACTCTGTCTCTTATTCACTATCTCTCTCTAACTGACTCACACATACACACATTCTCTCCCTATCTCTCTAGCTCGCGCTCTCTCTCTCTCTCTCTCTCTCTCTCACTCACACTCACACTCACACTCTCTCTCTCTCTAACACTCTCGCTCTCTCTAACACACACACAAAATAGCAATGCTCCCTTCAGGTGAATCGATAACAGTGTGTATGTGTGTTATTTCTCATACCTGAATGTTGACACTGTGTTCCTTTTCTCCTCTATACAGGTCTGTGGTTAGTCAGCTGCAGCCATGTGTGACCAGACGTTTTTGGCCATCACCTTTGGGCCGTGTGACAGCTGCTCGGAGAACCGCCCCTTGATGAATCTATACATCAAGACTGAACCCATCAACTACTGCTCACTATGCATGGAGATTGTACGTCTCTTTACCCATGACCTCTAACCTCTGACTCTAACCAATCTAACAGCTCCTTCCTGGACCAATACAATCCTTTAAGATCTTCACAAATTCCCAGGGAATAGGGGTAGATTTGAGATTTTTAATGTATTTTTAGGGGGTTGGAGAGGACCCCATCTGAGAATGCAGCCTCCCTATCTGTCTGATATACAGTAGCAGCGAGCCTCTTTCAACACACACACACACACACACACACACACACACACACACACACACACACACACACACACACACACACACACACACACACACACCATTCCTGGATGAATTCACCACCTCATTTTATCTGTACTCCCTTCTCTCTGGCAGCTCATCCACACTTACAGCAACCTTGTCTTTCACTTCTCTAAACAACAATAGGTGCAAAAACACCTTTCAAAGGAAAATAACATACATTTAAACAAGGAAACTGCAATGTGGTAAAATAAAATATGGAAAATGTGATTTTTCTGTCAAGTATTTAAATGAATATTATTAGGGAAGTTAGGCTATAGTTAGTGCAATTACTACCAAAGACAGTCATAGTGGCTTCTCTGGAGCGAGAAAAACAGAGATATAGAAAGAGGGAGAGAGAGAAAGAAAGAGGTAGAGACTTGCCAGAGAGCGAATGAAACAAGAGACAGGGAAAGAGGGAGGGAGAAGGAGCACATCAGCGCGGCAGCAGCATCAGGGGCATATTCATTAGTCCAAACAAAAACGAGAGTTCATATTGGAAAAATGCAGGTAGGTCTCTCCGTTTCGTTCCGTTTGCTTCCGTTTAAGAAACGTTTTGCAACAGAATCGGCGTAATGAATACGCACCAGCTGTAGGAAGGCAGAGCCGCCTTGACGGGCGCAGCCAGCGCGCGACTAAAAACATCTGCTCTTGCTGTTCCCTTTTCTGTCCTTTCCCCATTCCCTTCTTTCGTTCCTCCTCTCTAAAGATGGCGTGCCAGGGCCTTGCGAGCGGCGAGACTCTTAAGTCGCTGAAGGCGGAGAGCGAGACGTTGAGGAAGAAGCTCGAGGAGGAGCGGAAGAAGCTGCATGATGTGGAGTGTGAGTTTGGGAGGGAGAGGGGCCTCGCAATGCACAAGATGTTTACTGTCTGTACCCCAAACATGAAAGTTATGCAGAAACTGTTATTATATCCGTTATTATATCCCAATTGAATTTGATATTCATGCCAAAAATCCTCTGATATGTAATTTCCAGAGATGTGCCCGTGGCCATGAAACCGCATTAGATAAACTACCAGAAGATAGTTAATAGAGAGCATGGCAGCAAAGTTTTCCTGCAACAGGGTGATCAAATACATATCCTATCTATTCATTTACACGACAATTCATTGTCATTACTAGAGTTTTTAACCGCGTGTGTGTGTAGTGGAGAAGGTAGCTGAGAAGGCAGAAGCTCTTGGTGAGTTAAACATGAAGACTCGGAGGACACTGAAGGGCCATGGCAACAAGGTGCTCTGTATGGACTGGTGCAAAGACAAACGACGCATTGTCAGCTCCTCACAGGTATGCACACATGAACTGCTCTCTTTTCTCCCTCTCCACCCTACCCCCCTATCCTCCTACTATTCTACTGTCATTAGTGTGTTTTCGTCACAACCCTGTCCATGGTGCTGAACTCCCTGACTCCACTTATATCAATTACTCCTCCTCTTCATTCCTCCCTTCTCTCCCTCCCTCCTCCCCTCTTCATTCCTTCATTACTCCCTCCTCCCATCTTCATTCCTCCCTCCCTGCCTCCTCCATTCTCAGACACACTGAACATGTTATTCTCACCAGTCATTTAATGGTCATCTCTCCCTGTATGTCCATGTGAAATGTATGCTTCTTTTCCTTGTCTTCTGTCTACCAGGATGGGAAAGTCATCGTATGGGATGCTTTCACCACCAATAAGGTTAGTAAAAGCAGCCGGAGTGTGTGAGTGCACTAATGGCAGCCTGATCCAGTCCCATGGTGGAGCGGTCTTAACCAGGCTTATTTACCTTAATGTATATGCACACTGTGTTCCAGGAACACGCAGTGACCATGCCGACTACGTGGGTGATGGCATGTGCCTACGCCCCCTCTGGCTGTGCCATCGCCTGTGGGTGAGTCTCACCCTAACCTCTGACCTTTAACCCCTTAGCCCCAAGAAAGGTATTGGCTTGATGCTGAAGTACTGACTTGAGGGCTTGATGTTAAAGTAACGCCCTACAAATCTCTCTCTCGTCTGTCTGTCTGTCTGTCTGACAGGGGATTGGATAATAAGTGCTCAGTGTACCCTCTCTCATTGGACAAGGACGAGAACTTGGCGGCCAAGAAGAAGTCGGTTGCCATGCACACCAACTACCTGTCCGGCTGCACCTTCACCAACTCTGACATGCAAGTTAGGGACTAGACACACACACACACACACACACACACACACACACACACACACACACACACACACACACACACACACACACACACACACACAACACAATGAGAGGGAAGGAAATTGAGATTTTCAGCACAAGGAGGAGTGAATGGATAGAGGGGGGAGGGAGGAATACAAGGAAGGAAATATTAGATGTTTAAGGCTGTTAATAATTCATATCTGCTATACAGGAGAAGAACTGTTGAGAATTATAGCTAGATGAGGAGAAGGTGATATGAGAAAGCGTGAGAGAGAGGAGAGGAAACAGTGAAGTGGCCCATAGAGAGAGATGGTCGTCCATTGTGAGTGTATTAATAGACATTAAGAGGCCTTTATCTGTCAGAGCTGAAAACTCATACCTAAGGGCACACACACACAATCTATGTCTCCCTAATGCACTGGGGTCTGTTGGTGGGTGTTGAGCTGTGAAGACGTGTGTGTGTGTGTGTGTGTGTGTGTGTGTGTGTGTGTGTGTGTGTGTGTGTGTGTGTGTGTGTGTGTGTGTGTGTGTGTGTGTGTGTGTGTGTGTGTGTGTGTGTGTGTGTGTGTGTGTGTGTGTGTGTGTGTGTGTGTGTGTGTGGAATAAAGCACAGGGCTGTGGAGAGTCGAGACTACATTGCCCCAGTCAATCTCAGTTCAGTCTCACTTTCATATCATTATTGTCTGACGGGGATGTTTCATATCTTTGTCTGACTGACAGGGGGATGTTTCATATCAACCGTTTGGTTCCTAGTGAATACACAGTTAACACATTTGGTTCCTAGTGAATACACAGTTAGCACATTTGGTTCCTAGTGAATACACAGTTAGCACATTTGGTTCCTAGTGAATACACAGTTAGCACATTTGGTTCCTAGTGAATACACAGTTAGCACATTTGGTTCCTAGTGAATACACAGTTAGCACATTTGGTTCCTAGTGAATACACAGTTAGCACATTTGGTTCCTAGTGAATACACAGTTAGCACATTTGGTTCCTAGTGAATACACAGTTAGCACATTTGGTTCCTAATGAATACACAGTTAGTTTTCCTAATGAATACACAGTTAGCACATTTGGTTCCTAATGAATACACAGTTAGCAGGTTCCTAATGAATACACAGTTTCACATTTGGTTCCTAGTGAATACACAACAGCACATTTGGTTCCTAATGAATTTAGCAATTTGTTCCTAGTGAATACACAGAAATTTGGTTCCTATGAATACACAGTTAGCCTTTGGTTCTAGTGAATACACAGTTAGGGTTGTGAATACACAGTTAGCACATTTGGTTCCTAGTGAATACACAGTTAGCACATTTGGTTGTTAGCACATTTGTTTTACACATTTGGTTCCTAGTGAATACACTGATTCCTTGAACACCGTTTTTGGTTCCTAATGAATACACAGAATTTGGTTCCTAGACATTATAGGTTATTTGAATACACAGTTAGCACGTTTTCCTAGAATAACAGTTAGCACATTTGGTTCCTAAATACACAGTTAGCACATTTGGTTCCTAATACACAGTTAGCACATTTGGTTCAAATACACAGTTACATTTAAATAACAGTTGCTATTTGGTTCTCATTTTTGGTTGCTAGTGAATACACAGTTAACTACACAGTTTTTGAAATACACAGTTCCATTTGCATGATTGAAAATGTATGTTTTTGGCTAGAAATTCATTTGGTTCCTAGGCTTCACATTTGGTTCTAATGAATAACCTTAAAACAGATTTTTTATTTAAATGTCAGAACAGAAAATTTTAGCCTGTTCTGGGAATCATGAGAACAAACACATGATTTTTTTGTGTCACTGCATCATTATAGGTTATTTGGAGGTTTTAGAACCTTTAAAACTTTCATGTTTCAATCTTTAATCATTGCAGCTCATTTTGGAACTTTTTTGTCCAAGCATGATTGAAAACCCACCAGCAAACACATGCATTTTTTGTGTCACTGCATCAATGAGATTTGAACCATAATCTTATGTTTCTATCCATGGAATTAGTCCACTGCCCCACCAGGATGGAGCGAGCATGCCATGTTTCTTTAGTCCACTGCCCCACCAGGATGGAGCTAGCATGCCATGTTTCTTTAGTCCACTGCCCCACCAGGATGGAGCCAGCATGCCATGTTTCTTTAGTCCACTGCCCCACCAGGATGGAGCCAGCATGCCATGTTTCTTTAGTCCACTGCCCCACCAGGATGGAGCCAGCATGCCATGTTTCTTTAGTCCACTGCCCCACCAGGATGGAGCCAGCATGCCATGTTTCTTTAGTCCACTGCCCCACCAGGATGGAGCGAGCATGCCATGTTTCTTTAGTCCACTGCCCCACCAGGATGGAGCTAGCATGCCATGTTTCTTTAGTCCACTGCCCCACCAGGATGGAGCCAGCATGCCATGTTTCTTTAGTCCACTGCCCCACCAGGATGGAGCCAGCATGCCATGTTTCTTTAGTCCACTGCCCCACCAGGATGGAGCCAGCATGCCATGTTTCTTTAGTCCACTGCCCCACCAGGATGGAGCTAGCATGCCATGTTTCTTTAGTCCACTACCCCACCAGGATGGAGCCAGCATGCCATGTTTCTTTAGTCCACTGCCCCACCAGGATGGAGCCAGCATGCCATGTTTCTTTAGTCCACTGCCTCACCAGGATGGAGCTAGCATGCCATGTTTCTTTAGTCCACTGCCCCACCAGGATGGAGCCAGCATGCCATGTTTCTTTACACATACAAAGCTGTTCATTTTGTCTATTCAAACAGACCCCATTTCAAAGGAAATAAGCACTCATTAAGATAATGTGTGGCCAATTAATGGGCGCGGCCAACACACCTGTACACACTTAACAAGAGAGGATAGAGAGAGTTTTGTTGATGCTAAGAACAGAATCTATATGTTTTTAAATAACTTTCTTAGAATGTTCTCTGAACATTACTAAAGTTTTCTTGTAGTTTTTATGGTAATTTTTCTTAATGTTCTCGGCTCAATTTGAGAACTTTACTTTAAATAGAACCATGAGGAAACCTGTAGGAAACGTTGTGCTGAAGTACTGACATTCACACAGAAGAACGTTGGTTCTTAACGTTCTCTTACTTATTTGAGAACATTCCCAATGTCAAGAACATTACCAAAATTGAAATGCAATGTAACCATGTTTGAACTTTTAGGAAACGTTCTGTTAAAGTAATGAAATACCAATACAATTATGTTTTTTTTTGTCAAGTTCCTTAAATGTGTTGAGAATGTTCAAAGCCAAGCAACTATCCTGCACCATTCCCAGAAAGTTGTGGGAAGGTTGTATGCAAAATAACCATGGGACAACCACTCACTCACCAAGTTCTAGGAAACATATGGTTCTCAGAACGTTGTGCGTTAGCTGGGTACACCCCAGTAGTTAACCAGCTCTGTGTAATGGCCGTAGATTAGTTATATTACCCCAAACTACCACAAAAGGGTAGTAGGATCACACATTCCCCCATGTTTAAGAATACATTGTTGTGTGTGTTTCAGTATGCTGATAAAGTGTGTGTGTTGCTGTGTGTGTTTCAGTATCCTGATAAAGTGTGTGCGTTGCTGTGTGTTTCAGCATGCTAATAAAGTGTGTGTGTTTCTGTATGCTGATAAAGTGTGTGCGTTGCTGTGTGTGTTTCAGTATGCTGATAAAGTGTGTGTTTGTGTGTGTTTCAGTATGCTGATAAAGTGTGTGTGTGTTGCTGTGTGTGTGTTTCAGTATGCTGATAAAGTGTGTGTGTTGCTGTGTGTGTGTTTCAGTATGCTGATAAAGTGTGTGTGCTTGTGTGTTTCAGTATGCTGATAAAGTGTGTGCGTGTGTGTGTTTCAGTATGCTGTGTGTGTTTCAGTATTCAGTATGCTGTGTGTGTGTTTCAGTATGCTGATTCAGTATGCTGATAAAGTGTGTGTGTGTTGCTGTGTGTGTGTTGTTTCAGATATGCTGATAAAGTGTGTGTGTTGTGTGTGTTTCAGTATGCTGATAAAGTGTGTGCGTTGCTGTGTGTGTTTCAGTATGCTGATAAAGTGTGTGCGTTGCTGTGTGTGTTTCAGTATGCTGATAGTGTGTGTGTTTCAGTATGCTGATAAAGTGTGTGCGTTGCTGTGTGTGTTTCAGTATGCTGATAAAGTGTGTGTGTTTCAGTATGCTGATAAAGTGTGTGTTGCTGTGTGTGTGTTTCAGTATGCTGATAAAGTGTGTGTGTGTTAAAGTGTGTGCTGTGTGTGTTTCAGCATGCTGATAAAGTGTGTTTCAGTATGCTGATGTGTGTGTGTTGCTGTGTGTGTGTTTCAGCATGCTAATAAAGTGTGTGTGTTTCTGATAAAGTGTGTGTGTTGTGTTTCAGTATGCTGATAAAGTGTGTTTGTAAAGTGTGTGTTTGCTGTGATAAAGTGTTTCAGTATGCTGATAAAGTGTGCGTTGCTGTGTGTGTTTCAGTATGCTGATAAAGTGTGTGTGTGTGTAGATCTTGACATCCAGTGGGGACGGTACCAGTGCGCTGTGGGACGTGGAGAGTGGTCAGCTGCTGCAGAGTTTCCACGGTCACTCTGCTGATGTCCTCACTCTGGACCTCGCCCCTCTGAGACTGGAAACACCTTTGTCTCCGGGGTCAGTGTGTGTGTGTGTGTGTGTGTGTGTGTCTCTATCTATCTATCTATCTATCTATCTATCTCTCTGTCCCTCCCCTAACATGTCTGTTTGTTCATTCCAGGGTTCTGATAAGAAGGCTAACGTTTGGGACTTGCGCTCAGGGCAGAACGTCCAGTCGTTTGATACCCACGACTCTGACATCAACTGTGTCAAGTAAGTAGCAGCATCCACATCAACCCTTTACACAGCCTCACTGTCTACAGATCCCCTATCCTTATAGTATCCACATAATCTCTACAGTACAGCTAACAGCATCCATCAACCCTAAACCTAACCCTTTACACAGCCTCACTGTCTACAGATCACCTATCCTTATAGTATCCACATAATCTCTACAGTACAGCTAACAGCATCCATCGACCCTAAACCTAACCCTTTTTTTATTGTTTTCTATTTAACCTTTATTTAACTAGGCAAGTCAGTTAAGAACAAATTCTTATTTACAATGACAGCCTAGGAACAGTGGGTTAACTGCCTTGTTCAGGGGCAGAACGACATATTTTTACCTTGTCAGCTCAGGGATTCGATCTAGCAACCTTTCGGTTACTGGCCCAACGCTCTAACCACTAGGCTTTCATACAGCTTAGTGTACACATCAACCTTTTTACTCCTCTCACACTCTCTTTCTCGCTATTACTCTCCCTCTCTCTCCCTCTCTCTCTCCAGGTACTACCCCAGTGGCGATGCTTTTGCCTCTGCTTCTGACGACTCTACCGTGAGTTTATAACACACTTATAGCACACTTATACACCCTACTTAGTGCACTACTCTTGAACAAAGCCACATAGAGATGCAACCAAAAAGCTCTAATCAAAGGTAGTGCACTATAAAGGGAATAGGCTGTCACTTGACAGATGATGGACCTTTGATGTGATTCTGTGGGTTGTGTGTGGCAGTCGGACTGTTGTCTCAATAACACCGTTCAGTTAATCAATTCTCTCCCAGAGATTCTGTTATCTTACTGTGATGTCACTGGTCAAAGACCGCTCTTTCACATCATACAGTACATGTGTCAAAGCATCCCAATGTTTTACATTACTACACAGGTTTGTATTGTTTTAAGAAGTGTTATTCAGGCCAAGGAGGAAAAATACAATGCATTACGATATAACTTTATTGTACATCATGGGAAAATTACAATGTAACTTTGTCTCTCATTAGGAAATATGCTGGGCCTTTGAGTTCACAGCACAGACAGAAACAACAACTAGCATGTCATGGGTTAAATAAAAACTCAAATGAAGATGTCCCATTGATTGTCTGTGTGTTCCAGTGCCGTCTGTTTGATCTCAGGGCTGATCGGGAGGTGTCCATCTACTCCAAAGACAGCATAATGTTTGGAGCTGCCAGTGTCGACTTCTCTCTTAGTGGTAAGATGTGGACAATAGTCAGCAACCGTTTGACAGATAATACCTCTTTATTAGCTTCCTCTCAACAGAGACTAGAGGCAACTAAACATCTTTTGGTCCCCCGATCATGAACACATTTACAATAATGCTGTTGGACATTTATAATAATGCTGTTGGACAATTACTGGTGTTGTTGTGTTATTATTGGATGTTGTGCCAGGAAATCTTTCCCATCTTCACTTTGTCTCTTTCACTTTCTTTCTTAACGGGTGTGATGATGCAATAGATATACTGCCATGGCCTTTATAGCGGTCAAGGGATTTTATTTATCAAAAATCTCTGAAACTGGAAACACTTATCTCCCTCACTAGCTTTAAGCACCAACTGTCAGAGCAGCTCACAGATTACTGCACCTGTACATAGCCCACCTATAATTTAGCCCAAACTACCTCTTTCCCTACTGTATTTTTTAAATAGTTATTTATTTATTTTGCTCCTTTGCACCCCATTATTTTTATTTCTACTTTGCACATTCTTCCATTGCAAATCTACCATTCCAGTGTTTTACTTGCTATATTGTATTTACTTTGCCACCATGGCCTTTTTTTGCCTTTACCTCCCTTATCTCACCTCATTTGCTCACATCGTATATAGACTTGTTTATACTGTATTATTGACTGTATGTTTGTTTTACTCCATGTGTAACTCTGTGTCGTTGTATGTGTCGAACTGGTTTGCTTTATCTTGGCCAGGTCGCAATTGTAAATGAGAACTTGTTCTCAACTTGCCTACCTGGTTAAATAAAGGTGAAATAAATTTGATCTTATCTGATTTTGTGTGTAGGCCGAGACTGGATTCTATCCCCAAAAATGTTATTCCTCTGTGTGTTATATAATTGTAGAGGTACAAAGTCTTTAGTTTGAGTTTTTATATGGCTGTATAAAGAGGACCGTTTATTATCAAACTTGTGATAGAGATCACACTTCAGCCAAGAGGGGAATTTAATGCAGTTGAGATGTGGGAAAGGGAATTACCACTCTGCCATCTGGAGTTTTACTACATTTTTACCAAAACTGGATTCCATGTAACTTAGAGGTGATTGATTATTCATTATATCCACTCTATTAGCCTCTGTCAAATGCACTTTAAACTGTAATACATCTGTTCTGTGATGTCCTCCAGCATATTGGAGAATATTCTAGAATCTGACCCTTTCTACCCCTCTATCTCTGTATCCATCTTTCTCTCTCTCTCTCCAGGTCGTCTGTTGTTTGCTGGCTATAATGACTACACCATCAATGTGTGGGACGTCCTGAAGGGGACCAGAGTAGCCATCCTGTTTGGTCATGAGAACAGAGTCAGCTCACTCAGAGTCTCTCCTGATGGCACTGCTTTCTGC
>NW_027009818.1:29461-34386 GCF_036934945.1 Oncorhynchus masou masou
TCGAACACTATATTACACACAGTAGAAATAGAACACTAAATTACACACAGTAGAAATAGAACACTACATTACACACAGTAGAAATATAACATTACATTACACACAGTAGAAATAGAACAGTATATTACACACAGTAGAAATAGAACACTACATTACACACAGTAGAAATAGAACACTATATTACACACAGTAGAAATAGAACACTACATTACACACAGTAGAAATAGAACACTACATTACACACAGTAGAAATAGAACACTACATTACACACAGTAGAAATAGAACATTACATTACACAAAGTAGAAATAAAACACTGCATTACACACAGTAGAAATAGAACACTGCAGTCTACACACAGTAGAAATAGAACACTACATTACACACAGTAGAAATAGAACACTATATTACACACAGTAGAAATAGAACACTACAGTACACACAGTAGAAATAGAACACTACATTACACACAGTAGAAATAGAACACTGCAGTCTACACACAGTAGAAATAGAACACTGCAGTCTACACACAGTAGAAATAGAACACTACATTACACACAGTAGAAATAGAACACTACATTACACACAGTAGAAATAGAACACTACATTACACACAGTAGAAATAGAACATTACATTACACAAAGTAGAAATAAAACACTGCATTACACACAGTAGAAATAGAACACTGCATTACACACAGTAGAAATAGAACACTGCAGTCTACACACAGTAGAAATAGAACACTACATTACACACAGTAGCAATAGAACACTGCATTACACACAGTAGAAATAGAACACTGCAGTCTACACACAGTAGAAATAGAACACTGCAGTCTACACACAGTAGAAATAGAACACTACATTACACACAGTAGAAATAGAACACTACATTACACACAGTAGAAATAGAACACTACATTACACACAGTAGAAATCGAACACTATATTACACACAGTAGAAATAGAACACTACATTACACACAGTAGAAATAGAACACTACATTACACACAGTAGAAATAGAACACTGCAGTCTACACACAGTAGAAATAGAACACTATATTACACACAGTAGAAATAGAACACTACATTACACACAGTAGAAATAGAACACTGCAGTCTACACACAGTAGAAATCTAACACTATATTACACACAGTAGAAAGAGAACACTACATTACACACAGTAGAAATAGAACACTACATTACACACAGTAGAAATAGAACACTGCAGTCTACACACAGTAGAAATAGAACACTATATTACACACAGTAGAAATAGAACACTACATTACACACAGTAGAAATCGAACACTATATTACACACAGTAGAAATAGAACACTAAATTACACACAGTAGAAATAGAACACTACATTACACACAGTAGAAATATAACATTACATTACACACAGTAGAAATAGAACAGTATATTACACACAGTAGAAATAGAACACTACATTACACACAGTAGAAATAGAACACTATATTACACACAGTAGAAATAGAACACTACATTACACACAGTAGAAATAGAACACTACATTACACACAGTAGAAATAGAACACTATATTACACACAGTAGAAATAGAACACTACATTACACACAGTAGAAATAGAACACTATATTACACACAGTAGAAATATAACATTACATTACACACAGTAGAAATCGAACACTGCATTACACACAGTAGAAATAGAACACTACATTACACACAGTAGAACTATATTACACACAGTAGAAACAGAACACTACATTACACACAGTAGAAATAGAACACTACATTACACACAGTAGAAATAGAACACTACATTACACACAGTAGAAATCGAACACTATATTACACACAGTAGAAATAGAACACTACATTACACACAGTAGAAATAGAACACTACATTACACACAGTAGAAATAGAACACTACATTACACACAGTAGAAATAGAACACTATATTACACACAGTAGAAATAGAACACTACATTACACACAGTAGAAATAGAACACTATATTACACACAGTAGAAATAGAACACTATTACAACAGTAGAAATAGAACATTACACACAGTAGAAATATAACATTACATTACACACAGAAATAGAACAGTATATTACACACAGTAGAAATAGAACACTACATTACACACAGTAGAAATATAACATTACATTACACACAGTAGAAATAGAACACTACATTACACACAGTAGAAATAGAACACTATATTACACACAGTAGAAATAGAACACTACATTACACACAGTAGAAATAGAACACTATATTACACACAGTAGAAATAGAACACTACATTACACACAGTAGAAATAGAACACTACATTACACACAGTAGAAATATAACATTACATTACACACAGTAGAAATAGAACACTACATCACACACAGTAGAAATAGAACATTACATTACACACAGTAGAAATAGAACAGTATATTACACACAGTAGAAATAGAACACTACATTACACACAGTAGAAATAAGAATAGAACACAGTAGAAATAGAACACTACACACAGTAGAAATATAACATTACATTACACACAGTAGAAATAGAACAGTATATTACACACAGTAGAAATAGAACACTACATTACACACAGTAGAAATAGAACACTACATTACACACAGTAGAAATATAACATTACATTACACACAGTAGAAATAGAACACTATATTACACACAGTAGAAATAGAACACTAGTAGACACAGTAGAAATAGAACACTATATTACACACAGTAGAAATAGAACACTACATTACACACAGTAGAAATAGAACACTACATTACACACAGTAGAAATATAACATTACATTACACACAGTAGAAATAGAGCACTACATTACACACAGTAGAAATAGAACACTACATTACACACAGTAGAAATAGAACACTACATTACACACAGTAGAAATATAACATTACATTACACACAGTAGAAATAGAACATTACATTACACACAGTAGAAATGGAACACTGCAGTCTACACACAATACCCCATAATGACCAAGTGAAAAAAAATACCTTATTTATTCCGACCCTTTTCTACGAGACTCAAAATTGAGCTCAGGTACTGTTTCCATTGATCATCCTGAGATGTGTCTACAACTTGATTGGTGTCCACTTGTGGTAAATTCAATTGATTGATTGGACATGACGAAAGGCACACACCTGTCTTTACAAGGTCCCACAGTTGACAGTGTATGTCAGAGCATAACCAAGCCATGAGGTCGAAATTATTGTCCATAGAGCTCCGAGACAGAGTTGTATCGAGGCACAGGTCTGGGGAGGGGTACAAACATTTCTGCAGCATTGAAGGTCCCCAAGAACACAGTGGCCTCTATCATTTAAATGTAAAAAGTTTGGAACCACCAAGACTCTTCCTAGAGCTGTCCGCCCAGCTAAACTGAGTAATCGGGGGAGAAAGGCCTTGGTCAGGGAGATGACCAAGAACCCGATGGTCACACTGACTGAACTCCAGAGTTGCTCTGTGGAGATGGGAGAACCTTCTAGAAGGACAACCAGCTCTGTAGCACTCCATCAATCAGGGCTTTATGGTGGAGTGGCCAGATGGAAGCCACTCCTCAGTAAAAGGCATGACAGCCCACTTGGAGTTTGCCAAAAGCCACCTAAAGGACTCTCAGACCATGAGAAACAAGATTCTCTGGTCCGAAGAAACCAAGATTGAACTCTTTGGCCTGAATGCCAACATCACGTCTGGAGGAAACCTGGCACCATCCCTACGGTGAAGCATGGTGGTGGCAGAATCATGGTGTGGGGATGTTTTCAGTGGCAGGGACTGGGAGACTAGTCAGGATTGGGGCAAAGATGAACGAGCAAAGTACAGAGATCCTGATAAAAACCTGCTCCAGAACTCTTAGGACCTCAGACTGGGGCTTAAAGGTTCACCTTCCAACAGTACAACAACCCTAAGCACACAGCCATAACAACGCAGGAGTGGCTTTGGGACAAGTCTCTGAATGTACTTGAGTGACCCAGCCAGAGCCTGGACTTAAAACCTGATCGAACATCGCTGGAGACCTGAAAATAGCTGTGCACCAACGCTTCCCATCCAACCTGAGAGAGCTTGAGAGGATCTGCAGAGAAGAATGGAAGAAACTCCTCAAATATAGGTGCTAAGCTTGTAGCATCATAGTGAAGGAGTCCTGAATACTTACAGTACCAGTCAAAAGTTTGGACACACCTACTCATTCAAGGGGTTTTCTTTATTTTTACTATTTTCTACATTGTAGAATACTAGTGAAGACATTAAAACTATGAAATAACAGGAAATCCTGTAGTAACCATAAGTGTTAAATCAAAATAAATGTTATGTTTGAGATTCTTCAACGTAGCCACCCGTTGCCTTGATGACAGTATTGGCCAACTGGAAAGTGTCTTCACTGACATTTTCAACCTGTCCCTGACTGAGTCTGTAATACCAATATTTCAAGCAGACCACCATAGTCCCTGTGCCCAAGAACACTAAAGTAACCTGCCTAAATGACTACCGACCCAACCCGTCTGTAAATGACTACCGACCCAACCCGTCTGTAAATGACTACCGACCCAACCCGTCTGTAAATGACTACCGACCCAACCCGTCTGTAAATGACTACCAACCCAACCCGTCTGTAAATGACTACCGACCCAACCCGTCTGTAAATGACTACCGACCCAACCCGTCTGTAAATGACTACCGACCCAACCCGTCTGTAAATGACTACCGACCCAACCCGTCTGTAAATGACTACCGACCTGTCTGTAGCCATGAAGTGCTTTGAAAGGCTGGTCATGGCTCCCATCAACACCACCATCCCAGAAACCCTAGACCCACTCCAATTTGCATACCGCCCCAACAGATCCACAGATGATACAATATCTATTGCACTCCACACTGCCCTTTCCCACC
>NW_027009818.1:34886-40339 GCF_036934945.1 Oncorhynchus masou masou
AGTAGAAATAGAACACTACATTACACACAGTAGAAATAGAACACTACATTACACACAGTAGAAATAGAACACTACATTACACACAGTAGAAATAGAACACTACATTACACACAGTAGAAATAGAACACTACATCTACACACAGTAGAAATAGAACACTACATTACACACAGTAGAAATAGAACACTATCATTACACACAGTAGAAATAGAACACTACATTACACACAGTAGAAATAGAACACTACATTACACACAGTAGAAATAGAACACTACATTACACACAGTAGAAATAGAACACTACATTACACACAGTAGAAATAGAACACTACATTACACACAGTAGAAATAGAACACTACATTACACACAGTAGAAATAGAACACTACATTACACACAGTAGAAATAGAACACTACATTACACACAGTAGAAATAGAACACTACATTACACACAGTAGAAATAGAACACTACATTACACACAGTAGAAATAGAACACTACATTACACACAGTAGAAATAGAACACTACATTACACACAGTAGAAATAGAACACTACATTACACACAGTAGAAATAGAACACTACATTACACACAGTGGAAGTACTTGTTAGAACACTACATTACACACAGTAGAAATAGAACATTATATTACACACAGTAGAAACAGAACACTACATTACACACAGTAGAAATAGAACACTATATTACACACAGTAGAAATAGAACACTACATTACACACAGTAGAAACCCAACACTATATTACACACAGTAGAAATAGAACACTACATTACACACAGTAGAAATAGAATACTACATTACACAGTAGAAATAGAACACTACATTACACACAGTAGAAATATAACATTACATTACACACAGTAGAAATAGAACACTACATTACACACAGTAGAAATGAAGACACTACATTACACACAGTAGAAATAGAACACTACATTACACACAGTAGAAATATAACATTACATTACACACAGTAGAAATAGAACATTACATTACACACAGTAGAAATGGAACACTGCAGTCTACACACAATACCCCATAATGACCAAGTGAAAAAAAATACCTTATTTATTCCGACCCTTTTCTACGAGACTCAAAATTGAGCTCAGGTACTGTTTCCATTGATCATCCTTGAGATGTGTCTACAACTTGATTGGTGTCCACTTGTGGTAAATTCAATTGATTGATTGGACATGACTTCGAAAGGCACACACCTGTCTTTACAAGGTCCCACAGTTGACAGTGTATGTCAGAGCAATAACCAAGCCATGAGGTCGAAATTATTGTCCGTAGAGCTCCGAGACAGGATTGTATCGAGGCACAGGTCTGGGGAGGGGTACAAAACATTTCTGCAGCATTGAAGGTCCCCAAGAACACAGTGGCCTCTATCATTCTTAAATGTAAAAAGTTTGGAACCACCAAGACTCTTCCTAGAGCTGTCCGCCCAGCTAAACTGAGTAATCGGGGGAGAAAGGCCTTGGTCAGGGAGATGACCAAGAACCCGATGGTCACACTGACTGAACTCCAGAGTTGCTCTGTGGAGATGGGAGAACCTTCTAGAAGGACAACCAGCTCTGTAGCACTCCATCAATCAGGGCTTTATGGTGGAGTGGCCAGATGGAAGCCACTCCTCAGTAAAAGGCACATGACAGCCCACTTGGAGTTTGCCAAAAGCCACCTAAAGGACTCTCAGACCATGAGAAACAAGATTCTCTGGTCCGAAGAAACCAAGATTGAACTCTTTGGCCTGAATGCCAACATCACGTCTGGAGGAAACCTGGCACCATCCCTACGGTGAAGCATGGTGGTGGCAGAATCATGGTGTGGGGATGTTTTTCAGTGGCAGGGACTGGGAGACTAGTCAGGATTGGGGCAAAGATGAACGGAGCAAAGTACAGAGAGATCCTTGATAAAAACCTGCTCCAGAACTCTTAGGACCTCAGACTGGGGCGAAGGTTCACCTTCCAACAGTACAACAACCCTAAGCACACAGCCATAACAACGCAGGAGTGGCTTTGGGACAAGTCTCTGAATGTACTTGAGTGACCCAGCCAGAGCCTGGACTTAAAACCTGATCGAACATCGCTGGAGACCTGAAAATAGCTGTGCACCAACGCTTCCCATCCAACCTGAGAGAGCTTGAGAGGATCTGCAGAGAAGAATGGAAGAAACTCCTCAAATATAGGTGTGCTAAGCTTGTAGCATCATAGTGAAGGGTCTGAATACTTACAGTACCAGTCAAAAGTTTGGACACACCTACTCATTCAAGGGGTTTTCTTTATTTTTACTATTTTCTACATTGTAGAATACTAGTGAAGACATTAAAACTATGAAATAACAGGAAATCCTGTAGTAACCAAAAGTGTTAAATCAAAATAAATTTTATATTTGAGATTCTTCAACGTACAGTGCCTTGCGAAAGTATTCGGCCCCATTGAACTTTGCGACCTTTTGCCACATTTCAGGCTTCAAACATAAATATATAAAACTGTATTTTTTTATGAAGAATCAACAAGTGGGACACAATCATGAAGTGGAACGACATTTATTGGATATTTCAAACTTTTTTAACAAATCAAAAACTGAAAATTAGGCGTGCAAAATTATTCAGCCCCCTTAAGTTAATACTTTGTAAGCGCCACCTTTGCTGCGATTACAGCTGTAAGTCGCTTGGGGTATGTTCATCAGTTTTGCACATCGAGAGACTGAAAATTTTTCCCATTCCTCCTTGCAAAACAGCTCGAGCTCAGTGAGGTTGGATGGAGAGCATTTGTGAACAGCAGTATTCAGTTCTTTCCACAGATTCTCGATTGGATTCAGGTCTGGACTTTGACTTGGTCATTCTAACACCTGGATATGTTTATTTTTGAACCATTCCATTGTAGATTTTGCTTTATGTTTTGGATCATTGTTCTTGTTGAAAGACAAATCTCCGTCCCAGTCTCAGGTCTTTTGCAGACTCCATCAGGTTTTCTTCCAGAATGGTCCTGTATTTGGCTCCATCCATCTTCCCATCAATTTTAACCATCTTCCCTGTCCCTGCTGAAGAAAAGCAGGCCCAAACCATGATGCTGCCACCACCATGTTTGACAGTGGGTATGGTGTGTTCAGGGTGATGAGCTGTGTTGCTTTTACGCCAAACATAACGTTTTGCATTGTTGCCAAAAAGTTCAATTTTGGTTTCATCTGACCAGAGCACCTTCTTCCACATGTTTGGTGTGTCTCCCAGGTGGCTTGTGGCAAACTTTAAACAACACTTTTTATGGATATCTTTAAGAAATGGCTTTCTTCTTGCCACTCTTCCATAAAGGCCAGATTTGTGCAATATACGACTGATTGTTGTCCTATGGACAGAGTCTCCCACCTCAGCTGTAGATCTCTGCAGTTCATCCAGAGTGATCATGGGCCTCTTGGCTGCATCTCTGATCAGTCTTCTCCTTGTATGAGCTGAAAGTTTAGAGGGACGGCCCAGGTCTTGGTAGATTTGCAGTGGTCTGATATCTCCTTCCATTTCAATATTATCGCTTGCACAGTGCTCCTTGGGATGTTTAAAGCTTGGGAAATCTTTTTGTATCCAAATCCGGCTTTAAACTTCTTCTACAGCAGTATCTCGGACCTGCCTGGTGTGTTCCTTGTTCTTCATGATGCTCTCTGCGCTTTTAACGGACCTCTGAGACTATCACAGTGCAGGTGCATTTATACGGAGACTTGATTACACACAGGTGGATTGTATTTATCATCATTAGTCATTTAGGTCAACATTGGATCATTCCAGAGATCCTCACTGAACTTCTGGAGAGAGTTTGCTGCACTGAAAGTAAAGGGGCTGAATAATTTTGCACGCCCAATTTTTCAGTTTTGATTTGTTAAAAAAGTTTGAAATATCAATAAATGTCGTTCCACTTCATGATTGTGTCCCACTTGTTGTTGATTCTTCACAAAAAAATACAGTTTTATATCTTTATGTTAGAAGCCTTAAATGTGGCAAAAGGTCGCAAAGTTCAAGGGGGCCGAATACTTTTGCAAGGCACTGTAGCCACCCGTTGCCTTGATGACAGTATTGGCCAACTGGAAAGTGTCTTCACTGACATTTTCAACCTGTCCCTGACTGAGTCTGTAATACCAATATTTCAAGCAGACCACCATAGTCCCTGGGCCCAAGAACACTAAAGTAACCTGCCTAAATGACTACCGACCCAACCCGTCTGTAAATGACTACCGACCTGTCTGTAGCCATGAAGTGCTTTGAAAGGCTGGTCATGGCTCCCATCAACACCACTATCCCAGAAACCCTAGACCAGGGGTGTCAAAGTCAAATGGACGGAGGGCCAAATAAAAAATTTAGCTACAAGCCGAGGGCCGGACTGTTCGAATGTTCATTGAAAAATTTTTAAATGACGCATATAGTCTAGTGAACCTAATTGAACCTACTGAAAACCTAACAAATATATTCCAATATGATCAGATAAATAAAGCAATATTTTCTTATGGCTCTGTCAGTAATCTTTAATTTTCAACAGACACAAAGACAAATTTCCTTTATATAAAAATCCCCATAACATGAACATTAAATGAAAGAAACCGGTATTCAAGGCACCATCAGTAGCCTATATTTTCTATTTTAGCAAAAGTGGGCTAAATTTACTTCAAAGAAAAAAACAATAATAGCAATTTTCTATCATCCACTCAACTGAAATATTTTTAAAATATAATTGGATTGAAATACAATAAAACTGGCCTTGACAGCAGCCTGGCCTTGTGATTTGGCTTTTTTGAACAGAGCCTGTCGAGATTTGAGGCCTCGTTTTAATTCCTCTGCCTTTTGTAGCCTTTGTTCCATGTCCATATTCTTGTTTTTGTCACGTGTTTCGTTTCATAATGTCGTCTCAGATTATACTCTTTCAGTACCGCCACACTTTCTCCACACAGAAGACACACAGGTTTTCCAGCTACCTCCGTGAACATATACTCCGACTCCACCTTGTTTGAAACCCCCGGTTCTCAGTGTCCACCTTCCGTTTTGCCATTTTTGATGGGTATCTGAAAGTTAATTTTACTGTGATGCTGACGACTGCTGTGCCAATAAATATTGAAATGAAGCAGCCTACTGCTCGGTGCGTCACCGTTGCATTGTGGGAAATGTAGTATTGGTGCGTGTAAAAGATCTGCGGGCTGCCGGCTTGCTGCGGTCTGCGGGCCGGTTCTAATAATAAATCAAGATCATCCCAGGGGCCGTAAAAACCTTCTCGCGGGCCGGATGTGGCCCCATGAGCCATGACTCTGACATATGTGCCCTACACCACTCCAATTTGCATACCACTTAAACAGATCCACAGATGATACAATATCTATTGCACTCCACACTGCCCTTTCCCACCTGGATGTAAGTCGCTCTGGGATAAGAGCGTCTGCTAAATGACTTAAATGTAAATGTAAA
>NW_027009819.1:0-39293 GCF_036934945.1 Oncorhynchus masou masou
ACCCTGTTCCTATAGAGCTACCCTCCGGTAGGTTTAAACCAGGGCTCTCCAACCCTGTTCCTGGAGAGATACCCCCTGTAGGTTTAAACCAGGGCTCTCCAACCCTGTTCCTGGAGAGCTACCCTCCTGTAGGTTTAAACCAACAGGGTTATCTCTCCAGGAACAGGGTTGGAATTAACCTACAGGAGGGTATCTCTCCAGGAACAGGTGTAGGGTTAGGGGTTGTGGATTTGATTCCAGAATAGGCCATATATACTGAATAAGTCTGGATAACAACATCTGCTAAAATAATAATAATGACAGCATTTAGGAATATGTAAATCAGACAAATAGTTCTGGTGGTTGCCATGCCGATCTTTCATGCCTCTGGCTCTCTGTCAGAAACCGTTTTGAATAGATAGTAGTTTGTTTGCCAAGGCAAGTGGGGCACACATCAGATGGCTTGCCTGCAGACTTGCGTTCTGTGTCCTTGAGTAAAGCACGTCTCTAATATGTTCTGTCTGCCTTCTTTTCACACACCTGTAGAAGGGAGACTGGCCGATGCACAAGTTGGAGTGTACAGCCATGTGTTCCTATGGGGAGAACTGGTGTCCGTCAGAGACCGTCAGATTGGTGGCCAGGATCATCATGAAACAGGTGGGTCGATGGGTGGGTTGGTCTGTGGGTGGGTTGGTGGGTGGGTGGGTCTGTGTATGTGTGGGTGGGTTGGTGGATGGGTCTGTGTATGTGTGGGTTGGTGGGTGGATGTGTGTGGGTTGGTGGGTGGATCTGTGTATGTGTGGGTTGGTGGGTGGATCTGTGTATGTGTGGGTTGGTGGATGGGTCTGTGGATGTGTGGGTTGGTGGGTGGATCTGTGTGTGGGTTGGTGGGTGGGTCTGTGGGTGGGTGGGTCTGTGGGTGGGTGGGTCTGTGGGTGGGTGGGTTGGTGGGTGGGTTGGTGGGTGGGTGTGTGGGTTGGTGGGTGGATGGGTCTGTGGATGTGTGGGTTGGTGGATGGGTCTGTGGGTGGGTGGGTCTGTGGGTGGGTCGGTGGGTGGGTGGGTTGGTGGATGTGTGGGTTGGTGGATGGTGGATGTGTATGTGTGGGTTGGTTGGTGGATGTGTATGTGTGGGTTGGTTGGTGGATGTGTATGTGTGGGTTGGTTGGTGGATGTGTATGTGTGGGTTGGTTGGTGGATGTGTATGTGTGGGTTGGTTGGTGGATGTGTATGTGTGGGTTGGTTGGTGGATGTGTATGTGTGGGTTGGTTGGTGGATGTGTATGTGTGGGTTGGTTGGTGGATGTGTATGTGTGGGTTGGTGGGTGGGTCTGTGTATACATTTACATTTAAAGTCATTTGGCAGACGCTCTTATCCAGAGCGACTTACAAATTGGTGAATTCACCTTATGACATCCAGTGGAACAGCCACTTTACAATAGTGCATCTAAATCATTTAAGGGGGGTGTATGTGTGGGTTGGTGGGTGGATGTGTGTATGTGTGTGTGGGTTGGTGGATGTGTGTGGGTTGGTGGATGTGGGTGGGTTGGTGGATGGGTCTGTGTATGTGTGGGTTGGTGGATGGGTCTGTGTATGTGTGTGGGTTGGTGGATGTGTGGGGTTGGTGGATGTGTGTGGGTTGGTGGATGTGGGTGGGTTGGTGGATGGGTCTGTGTGTGTGTGTGGATGAATTCCCCCTAAATGTGTTCTGCTTCGTCTGTGTCACCAGAAAGTCACAACGGAACGGACACAGTCAGAGAGGCTGTTACTCCTCAGCGAGTTTGAAGCCCGTAAGTACACAGATTAGATACATAGTACTAAAACTCCCAAAAGGGTTTTCAGAAATCCTAGTTGGAGGATTCCCGGAATCATGGCGGGAATAAACAGGAATTCCCGAGTGCTCCAACCGGGATTTCTGGAAAACCAGTGGATTTGGGGAAATTACCAGAATATTGCAACCCCACATAGGACATACAGTTGAAGTTGGAAGTTTACATACACTTCAGCCAAATACATTTAAACTTTTTTTTTTCACAATTCCTGACATTTAATCCCAGTAAAAAAATTCACTGTTTTAGGTCAGTTAGGATCACCACTTTATTTTAAGAATGTGAAATGCCTGAATAATATGTGGAGAATGATTTTATTTCTTTCATCACATTCCCAGTGGGTCAGAAATTTACATAAACTCAATTAGTATTTAGTCGCATTGCCTTTAAATTGTTTAACTTGAGTCCAATGTTTCGGGTAACCTTCCACAAGCTTCCCACAATAAGTTGGGTGAATTTTGGCCCTGACTGAGCTGGTGTAACTGAGTCAGGTTTGGAGGCCTCCTTGCTCGCACACACTTTTTCAGTTCTGCCAACAAATGTTCTATAGGATTGAGGTCAGGGCTTTGTGATGGCCAATCCAATACCTTGACATTTTGTCCTTAAGCCATTTTGCCAGTTTTTCCATCCTTGGAGTCATTGTCCATTTGGAAGACACATTTGCGACCAAGCTTTAACTTCCTGACTGATGTCTTGAGATGTTGCTTCAATATATCCACATAATTTTCCAACCTCATGCAGCCATCTATTTTGTGAAGTGCAACAGTCCCTCCTACAGCAAAGCACCCCGACAACATGATGCTGCCACCCCCGTGCTTCACGGTTGGGATGGTGTTCTTCAGCTTGCAAATCTTCCCCTTTTTCCTCCAAACATAACGATGGTCATCATGGCAAAACAGTTCTATTTTCGGTTCATCAGACCAGAGGACATTTCTCCAAAAAGTACCATCTTTGTCCCCATGTGCAGTTGCAAACCGTAGTCTGGCTTTTTTATGGTGGTTTTGGAGCAGTGGCTTCTTCCTTGCTGAGCGGCCTTTCAGGTTGTGTCGATATAGGACTCGTTTAACTGTTATAACTGATATAGATACTTTTGTACCCGTTTCCTCCAGCATCTTCACAAGGTCCTTTGCTGTTGTTCTGGGATTGATTTGCACTTTTCGCACCAAAGTACGTTCATCTCTAGGAGACACAACGCGTCTCCTTCCTGAGCGGTATGACGGCTGCGTGGTCCCATGGTGTTTATACTTGCGTACTATTGTTTGTACAGATGAACTTGGTACCTTCAGGCGTTTGGAAATTGCTCCCAAGGATGAACCAGACTTGTGGTGGTCTACAAATATTTTTTTCTGTGGTCTTGGCTGATTTCTTTTGATTTTCCCATGATGTCAGGCAAGGAGGTTCTGAGTTTGAAGGTAGGCCTTGAAATACATCCACAGGTTCACCTCCAATTGACTCAAATTATGTCAATTAGCCTATCAGAAGCTTCTAAACCCATGACATAATTTTCTGGAATTTTCCAAGCTGTTTGAAGGCGCAGTCAACTTAGTGTATGTAAACTTCTACCCCACTGGAATTGTGATACAGTGAATTATAAGTGAAATAATCTGTCTGTAAACAATTGTTGGAAAAATTACTTGTCATGTACAAAGTAGATGTCCTCACCGACTTGCCAAAACTATAGTTCGTTAACAAGAAGTTTGTAGAGTGGTTGAAAAATGAGTTTTAATGACTCCAACCTAAGTGTATGTAAACTTCCGACTTCAACTATATGTCACACTATATTGAGGTAAAAATCGGAGCAAAATGCTTGTATAGATGTCATCAAATATTTTTGGTCACATGCAGATGTTAATGCGAGTGTTGCGAGTTGCTTGTGCTTCTAGTTCCCAACAGTACAGTAATATCTAACAAGTTCCCCAACAAATACCTTATACACACATCTAAAAGGGGTGAATGAGAATATGTACATGTAAATATGTGGATGAGCGATGGCCGAGCGGCATAGGCAAGATGCAGTAGATACAGTATATACATTTATGAGTAGTGTCAGAAATGTCAACATTGTTAAAGTGGCCTGTGATTGGTTGGCAGCAGCCTCTCTGAGTTAGTGATTGCTGCATGGTGTGACCTACAGTAGAACTAGAGCTGGTCACATGGTGTGACCTACAGTAGAACTAGAGCTGGTCACATGGTGTGACCTACAGTAGAACTAGAGCTAGTCACATGGTGTGACCTACAGTAGAACTAGAGCTAGTCACATGGAGTGACCTACAGTAGAACTGGGGCTGGTCACATGGTGTGACCTGCAGTAGAACTGGGGCTGGTCACATGGTCTGACCTACAGTAGAACTGGGGCTGGTCACATGGTGTGACCTGCAGTAGAACTATTAATAGATGATCTATAGTACAGGCTCACTGCCAAATGAGGAAGGAGTGAACACACACACACACACACACACACACACACACACACACACACACACACACACACACACACACACACTTGTATCCTGGACTGTACATACTGAGAGAGGGGGGGATAGGCAGAGTGTGTGGGACTGGACCAACATGGAGGAGGCCTCCCCCTTCCTCTAGTCTAGGGAGGCCTCTCGCTTCCTCTAGTCTAGGGAGGCCTCTCGCTTCCTCTAGTCTAGGGAGGCCTCTCGCTTCCTCTAGTCTAGGGAGGCCTCTCGCTTCCTCTAGTCTAGGGAGGCCTCTCGCTTCCTCTAGTCTAGGAGGCCTCTCGCTTCCTCTAGTCTAGGGAGGCCTCTCGCTTCCTCTAGTCTAGGGAGGCCTCTCGCTTCCTCTAGTCTAGGGAGGCCTCTCGCTTCCTCTAGTCTAGGGAGTCCTCTCGCTTCCTCTAGTCTAGGGAGGCCTCTCGCTTCCTCTAGTCTAGGGAGGCCTCTCGCTTCCTCTAGTCTAGGGAGGCCTCTCGCTTCCTCTCGTCTAGGAGGCCTCTCGCTTCCTCTCGTCTGGGGAGGCCTCTCGCTTCCTCTAGTCTGGGGAGGCCTCTCGGTTCCTCTCGTCTGGGGAGGCCTCTCGGGTTCCTCTAGTCTGGGGAGGCCTCTCGGGTTCCTCTAGTCTGGGGAGGCCTCTCGGTTCCTCTAGTCTGGGGAGGCCTCTCGGGTTCCTCTAGTCTGGGGAGGCCTCTCGCTTCCTCTCGTCTGGGGAGGCCTCTCGCTTCCTCTCGTCTGGGGAGGCCTCTCGGGTTCCTCTCGTCTGGGGAGGCCTCTCGGGTTCCTCTCGTCTGGGGAGGCCTCTCGGGTTCCTCTAGTCTGGGGAGGCCTCTCGGGTTCCTCTAGTCTGGGGAGGCCTCTCGGGTTCCTCTAGTCTGGGGAGGCCTCTCGGGTTCCTCTAGTCTGGGGAGGCCTCTCGGGTTCCTCTAGTCTGGGGAGGCCTCTCGGTTCCTCTAGTCTGGGGAGGCCTCTCGGTTCCTCTAGTCTGGGGAGGCCTCTCGCTTCCTCTAGTCTGGGGAGGCCTCTCGCTTCCTCTAGACTGGGGAGGCCTCTCGCTTCCTCTAGTCTAGGGAGGCCTCTCGCTTCCTCTAGTCTAGGAGGCCTCTCGCTTCCTCTAGTCTAGGGAGGCCTCTCGCTTCCTCTAGTCTGGGGAGGCCTCTCGCTTCCTCTAGTCTGGGAGGCCTCTCGGGTTCCTCTAGTCTGGGGAGGCCTCTCGGTTCCTCTAGTCTAGGGAGGCCTCTCGCTTCCTCTAGTCTAGGGAGGCCTCTCGCTTCCTCTAGTCTAGGGAGGCCTCTCGCTTCCTCTAGTCTAGGGAGGCCTCTCGCTTCCTCTAGTCTAGGGAGGCCTCTCGCTTCCTCTAGTCTGGGGAGGCCTCTCGCTTCCTCTAGTCTGGGGAGGCCTCTCGGGTTCCTCTAGTCTGGGGAGGCCTCTCGCTTCCTCTAGTCTGGGGAGGCCTCTCGCTTCCTCTAGTCTAGGGAGGCCTCTCGCTTCCTCTAGTCTAGGGAGGCCTCTCGCTCCTCTAGTCTGGGGAGGCCTCTCGCTTCCTCTAGTCTGGGGGAGGCCTCTCGCTTCCTCTCGTCTGGGGAGGCCTCTCGCTTCCTCTCGTCTGGGGAGGCCTCTCGCTTCCTCTCGTCTGGGGAGGCCTCTCGCTTCCTCTCGTCTGGGGAGGCCTCTCGCTTCCTCCTCGTCTGGGGAGGCCTCTCGCTTCCTCTCGTCTGGGGAGGCCTCTCGCTTCCTCTCGTCTGGGGAGGCCTCTCGCTTCCTCTCGTCTGGGGAGGCCTCTCGCTTCCTCTCGTCTGGGGAGGCCTCTCGCTTCCTCTCGTCTGGGAGGCCTCTCGCTTCCTCTCGTCTGGGAGGCCTCTCGCTTCCTCTCGTCTGGGGAGGCCTCTCGCTTCCTCTAGTCTGGGGAGGCCTCTCGCTTCCTCTAGTCTGGGAGGCCTCTCGCTTCCTCTCGTCTGGGGAGGCCTCTCGCTTCCTCTCGTCTGGGGAGGCCTCTCGCTTCCTCTCGTCTGGGAGGCCTCTCGCTTCCTCTCGTCTGGGGAGGCCTCTCGCTTCCTCTCGTCTGGGGAGGCCTCGCTTCCTCTCGTCTGGGGAGGCCTCTCGGCTTCCTCTCGTCTGGGAGGCCTCTCGGCTTCCTCTCGTCTGGGAGGCCTCTCGGCTTCCTCTCGTCTGGGGAGGCCTCTCGGCTTCCTCTCGTCTGGGGAGGCCTCTCGGCTTCCTCTCGTCTGGGGAGGCCTCTCGGCTTCCTCTCGTCTGGGGAGGCCTCTCGGCTTCCTCTCGTCTGGGGAGGCCTCTCGGCTTCCTCTCGTCTGGGAGGCCTCTCGGCTTCCTCTCGTCTGGGAGGCCTCTCGGCTTCCTCTCGTCTGGGGAGGCCTCTCGGCTTCCTCTCGTCTGGGGAGGCCTCTCGGCTTCCTCTCGTCTGGGGAGGCCTCTCGGCTTCCTCTCGTCTGGGGAGGCCTCTCGGGTTCCTCTAGTCTGGGGAGGCCTCTCGGGTTCCTCTAGTCTGGGGAGGCCTCTCGGGTTCCTCTAGTCTAGCTGTTCGTAGAGGAGGAGGCCTCTCCCTTCCTCTCGTCTAGCTGTTCGTAGAGGAGGCCTTTCGGGTTTCTGCACAGACAGCAGGCTGCTGGCATATATCATGACCCCTCACACCTGTCACATGACCTAGCAGGTGCACAGACTCCAGCCCCCCCTTCCAAGAACGTATCCCCCCTCCTTCTGATCCACAGGGACTTTTGCAGACAGCAATGCAGTTGACAAGAGCAGATCTGGGTACAGGCTAGTCTCGGTCTGACCTCATTGTGCCAACAAGAAAGCATCTGACTCATATGTTGTGTTCTAGATGACTATAGTACACTGAACAAAAAATATAAACCAAATAATTGAAAATATTTTACTGATTTCTTTTTTTATTTTATTTTATTTTTTACATTTCATATAAGGAAATCTGTCAATAAAAAAAAATTAGGACCTAATCTATGCATTTCAGATGACTGGCTATTCAGATGCTGTACCAAAATGAAAGAGAAAAAAAAGGAAGGGGCGTGGATCAGAAAACCAGTCAGTATCTGGTGTGACCATTTTCTTCATGCAACGCGACACATCTCCTTCTCACAGAGTTGATCAGGCTGTTGATTGTGGCCTGTGGAATGTTGTCCCACTCTTCTTCAATGGCTGTGTGAAGTTGCTGGATATTGGCGGGAACTGGAACACGCTGTCGTACACGCCGATCCAGAGCATCCCAAACATGCTCATTGGGTGACCTGTCTCGTGTGTTTCTAGGCCAGGGAATAACTGGGACATTTTCAGCTTCCAGGAATTGTGTACAGAGTCTTGTGACATGGGCCTGTGTATTATCATGCTGAAACATGAGGTGATGGTGGTGGATGAATGGCACGACAATGGACCTCAGTATCTCGTCATGGTATCTCTGTGCATTCAAATTGACATCGCTAAAATGCAATTGTGTTTGTTGTCCGTAGCGTATGTCAGCCTATACCATAACCCCATCGCCACCATGGGGCACTCTGTTCACAACGTTGACGTCAGCAAACCTCTCGCATAAACAACTCCACACACGCTGTCTGCCATCTGCCCGGTAAAGTTGAGACCAGGATTCGTCCGTGATGAGCACACTTCTCCAACGTGCCAGGTTCCATCAGAGGTGAGCATTTCCCCACTGAAGTCGGTTACAACGCTGAACTGCAGTCGGGTCGAGACCCTGGTGAGGACGACGAGCACACAGATGAGCTTCCCTGAGACGGTTCCCGACAGTTTATGTAGTCGATCCCGCAGGTGAAGAAGCCGTATGTGGAGGTCCTGGGCTGGTTACATGAGGTCTACAGTTTTGAGGCTGGTTGGACGTACTGGTAAATTGTCTAAAGTAACGTTTGGAGCCGGCTTATGGTAGAGAAATGATCAATAATTTCTCTGGCAACAGCTGTGTTGGACATTCCTGCGGTCAGCATGCCAATTGCACGCTCCGTCAAAACTTGAGACATCTGTGGCATTGTGTTGTGACACAACTGCACATTTTAAAGTGGCCTTTTATTGTCCCCAGCACAAGGTGCACCTGTGCAATCATGCTGTTTAATAATCAGCTTCTTGATAGGCCACACATGTCAGGTGGATGGATTATTTTGACAAATGAGAAATGCTCACAAACAAGGATGTAAACAAATTTGTGCACAACATTTGAGAGAAATAAGGTTTTTGTGTGTATGGAACATTTCTGGGGTCTTTTATTTCAGCTCATGAACCATGGGACTAACACTTTATATTGAGTTTATATGTTGTTCAGTGTATGACCTGAAATGGGAAGATTAATGTTTCTCTGCCTCCTCCCCCTCCACCACCTCCTCTCTCCCCTTTCTCTCTCCTCCACCACCTCCTCTCTTCCCTTTCTCTCTCCTCCACCACCTCCTCTCTCCCCTTTCTCTCTCCTCCACCACCTCCTCTCTCCCCTTTCTCTCTCCCTCCACCACCTCCTCTCTCCCCTTTCTCTCTCCCTCCTCCACCTCCTCTCTCCCTTTCTCTCTCCTCCACCACCTCCTCTCTCCCCTTTCTCTCTCTCCACCACCTCCTCTCTCCCCTTTCTCTCTCCTCCACCACCTCCTCTCTCCCCTTTCTCTCTCCTCCACCACCTCCTTTCTCTCTCCTCCACCACCTCCTTTCTCTCTCCTCCACCACCCCCTTTCTCTCTCCTCCACCACCCCCTTTCTCTCCTCCACCACCCTCCTCTCTCCCCCTTTCTCTCTCCTCCACCACCTCCTCTCTCTCCTTTCTCTCTCCACCACCACCTCCTCTTTCTCTCTCCTCCACCACCTCCTCTCTCTCTCTCCTTTCTCTCCACCACCCCCCCCCTCTCTCTCTCTCTCTCTCCTTTCTCTCCACCACCACCCCCCTCTCTCTCTCTCTCTCTCCTTTCTCTCCACCACCCCCTCTCTCTCTCTCTCTCTCTCTCCTTTCTCACCACCCCCCTCTCTCTCTCTCTCTCTCCCTTTCTCTCCACCACCCCCCCCTCTCTCTCTCTCTCTCCTTTCTCTCCACCACCCCCCCCTCTCTCTCTCTCTCTCTCCTTCTCTCCACCCCCCCCTCTCTCTCTCTCTCTCCTTTCTCTCCACCACCCCCCTCTCTCTCTCTCTCTCTCCTTTCTCTCCCACCACCCCCCTCTCTCTCTCTCTCTCTCTCCTTTTCTCTCCACCACCCCCCCCTCTCTCTCTCTCTCTCCTTTCTCTCCACCACCCCCCTCTCTCTCTCTCTCTCTCTCTTTCTCTCCACCACCCCCCCCCTCTCTCTCTCTCTCCTTTCTCTCCACCACCCCCCCCCCTCTCTCTCTCTCTCTCTCTCCTTTCTCTCCACCACCCCCCCCCCTCTCTCTCTCTCTCTTCTCCTCCACCCCCCCCTCTCTCTCTCTCTCTCCTTTCTCTCCACCACCCCCTCTCTCTCTCTCTCTCTCTCTCTCTCCCTTCTCTCCACCACCCCTCCCCCTCTCTCCTTTCCCTTCACCCACCCCCTCCCCTCTCTCCTTTCCCTTCACCCCCCCCCCTCTCTCTCTCTCTCTCCCTTTCTCTCCACCACCCCCCTCTCTCTCTCTCTCTTCACCCACCCCCTCCCCTCTCTCCTTTCCCTTCACCCCCCCCCTCTCTCTCTCTCTCCACCACCCCCTCTCTCTCTCTCTCTCTCTCTCCTTTCTCTCCACCACCCCCCTCTCTCTCTCTCCTTTCCCTTCACCCACCCCTCCCCTCTCTCTTTCCCTTCACCCCCCCTCTCTCTCTCTCTCTCTCCTTTCCCTTCACCCACCCCTCCCTCTCCTTTTCCCTTCACCCCCTTCTCTCTCTCTCTCCTTTCTCTCCACCACCCCCCCCTCTCTCTCTCTCTCTCTCTCTCTCTCTCTCTCTCCTTTCCCTCCACCACCCCTCCCCCCTCTCTCTCCTTTCTCTCCACCACCCCTCCCCTCCCCTCCTCCTTCCCTCCACCACCCCTCCCCTCTCTCTCTCTCCTTTCCCTCCACCACCCCTCCCCCTCTCTCTCTCCTTTCCCTCCACCACCCCCTCCCCTCTCTCTCTCCTTTCCCTCCACACCCCCTTCTCTCTCTCTCTCCTTTCTCTCCACCACCCCCCTCTCTCTCTCTCTCTCTCTCTCCTTTCTCTCCACCACCCCCCCCTCTCTCTCTCTCTCTCTCTCCTTTCTCTCCACCACCCCCCCCTCTCTCTCTCTCTCTCTCTCTCTCCTTTCTCTCCACCACCCCCCCTCTCTCTCTCTCTCTCTCTCCTTTCTCTCCACCACCCCCCCCCTCTCTCTCTCTCTCCTTTCTCTCCACCACCCCCTCTCTCTCTCTCTCTCTCCTTTCTCTCCACCACCCCCCTCTCTCTGTCTCTCTCCTTTCTCTCCACCCCCCCCTCTCTCTCTCTCTCTCTCTCCTTTCTCTCCACCCCCCCCTCTCTCTCTCTCTCTCTCTTTCTCTCCACCACCCCCCTCTCTCTCTCTCTCTCTCTCCCTTTCTCTCCACCACCCCCCCTCTCTCTCTCTCTCTCTCTCCTTTCTCTCCACCACCCCCCCCTCTCTCTCTCTCTCTCTTCCTCTCTCCACCACCCCCCCTCTCTCTCTCTCTCTCCTTTCTCTCCACCACCCCCCTCTCTCTCTCTCTCTCTCTTTTCTCTCCACCACCCCCCCCTCTCTCTCTCTCTCTCTTTCTCTCCACCACCCCCCTCTCTCTCTCTCTCCTTTCTCTCCACCACCCCCCCTCTCTCTCTCTCCCTTTCTCTCCACCCCCCCTCTCTCTCCTTTCTCTCCACCACCCCCTCTCTCTCTCTCTCTCTCTCCTTTCTCTCCACCACCCCTCCCCTCTCTCCCTTTCCCTTCACCCACCCCTCCCCTCTCTCCTTTCCCTTCACCCCCCCCCCCCCTCTCTCTCTCTCTCTCTCCTTTTCTCTCCACCACCACCCCCTCTCTCTCTCTCTCCTTTCCTTCACCCACCCCTCCCCCTCTCTCCTTTCCCTTCACCCACCCCCCTCTCTCTCTCTCTCTCTCCTTTCTCTCCACCACCCCCTCTCTCTCTCTCTCTCTCTCCCTTTCTCTCCACCACCCCCCCTCTCTCTCTCTCTCCTTTCCCTTCACCCACCCCCTCCCCCTCTCTCCTTTCCCTTCACCCCCTTTCTCTCTCTCTCCTTTCCCTTCACCCACCCCCCCCTCTCTCCTTTCCCTTCACCCCCCCCTTCTCTCTCTCTCTCCTTTCTCTCCACCACCCCCTCTCTCTCTCTCTCTCTCTCTCTCTCTCTCTCTCTCTCTCTTCCCCCTCCACCACCCCCTCCCCCTCTCTCTCCTTTCTCTCCACCACCCCTCCCCTCCCATCTCTCCTTTCCCTCCACCACCCCTCCCCTCTCTCTCTCCTTTCCCTCCACCACCCCTCCCCTCTCTCTCTCCTTTCCTCCACCACCCCTCCCCTCTCTCTCCTTTCCCTCCACACCCCCTTCTCTCTCTCTTTCTCTCCACCACCCCCCTCTCTCTCTCTCTCTCTCCTTTCTCTCCACCACCCCCCTCTCTCTCTCTCTCTCTCTTCCCCCTCCACCCCCCTCTCTCTCTCTCTCTCTCTCCTTTCCCTCCACACCCCCTTCTCTCTCTCTCCCTTTCTCTCCACCACCCCCCCTCTCTCTCTCTCTCTCTCTCCTTTCCCTCCACCACCCCCCCCTCTCTCTCTCTCCTTTCTCTCCACCACCCCCCCTCTCTCTCTCTCTCCTTTCTCTCCACCACCCCTCCCCCTCTCCCTTTCCCTTCACCCACCCCTCCCCCCTCTCTCCTTTCTCTCCACCACCCCCCCTCTCTCTCTCTCTCTCTCCTTTCTCTCCACCACCCCTCCCCTCTCTCCTTTCCCTTCACCCCCCCCCTCTCTCCTTTCCCTTCACCCCCCCCCTCTCTCCTTTCCCTTCACCCACCCCTCCCCTCTCTCCTTTCTCTCCACCACCCCCTCTCTCTCTCTCTCTCTCTCTCCTTTCTCTCCACCACCCCTCCCCTCTCTCCTTTCCCTTCACCCCCCCTTCTCTCTCTCTCTCCTTTCTCTCCACCACCCCCCTCTCTCTCTCTCTCTCTCTCTCTCCTTTCTCTCCACCACCCCCCCTCCCCCTCTCTCCTTTCCCTTCACCCCTCCCTCCCTCTCTCTCCTTTCTCTCCACCACCCCCTCTCTCTCTCTCTCCTTTCCCTCCACCCCCCCCCCCTCTCTCCTTTCCCTCCCACCCCCCTCCCCTCTCTCCTTTCCCTTCACCCACCCCTCCCCTCTCTCCTTTCCCTCCACCCCCCTCCCCTCTCTCAGACCTGGATAAGTTGGACAGTGAGAAGAATGAGATGAACCAGACGGATATAGCTGCACTGCATCATTTCTACTCTCGACACATAGACTTCCCTGATGACCAAACCCTCACTGTGCTCTTTGGACAGGTAAGGAGGATAGGGATCTAGTTTTTATACATCTATGCTACGGCAGCTCTGCATCATCACTACTGCTGTGGTCACAGTCACGGGTAGCCTGGCTGACTCGACTCGCGTGGGACACGGGTAGCCTGGCTGACTCGACTCTCGTGGGACACGGGTAGCCTGGCTGACTCGACTCGCGCGGGACACGGGGAGCCTGGCTGACTCGACTCGCGTGGGACACGGGTAGCCTGGCTGACTCGACTCGCGTGGGACACGGGTAGCCTGGCTGACTCGACTCTCGCGGACACGGGTAGCCTGGCTGACTCGACTCGCGCGGGACACGGGTAGCCTGGCTGACTCGACTCGCGCGGGACACGGGTAGCCTGGCTGACTCGACTCGCGGGGACACGGGGAGCCTGGCTGACTCGACTCGCGCGGGACACGGGTAGCCTGGCTGACTCGACTCTCGCGGGACACGGGTAGCCTGGCTGACTCGACTCGCGGGACACGGGTAGCCTGGCTGACTCGACTCGCGCGGGACACGGGTAGCCTGGCTGACTCGACTCGCGGGACACGGGTAGCCTGGCTGACTCGACTCGCGCGGGACACGGGTAGCCTGGCAGACTCGACTCGCGCGGGACACGGGGAGCCTGGCTGACTCGACTCGCGCGGGACACGGGTAGCCTGGCTGACTCGACTCGCGCGGGACACGGGTAGCCTGGCTGACTCGACTCGCGCGGGACACGGGTAGCCTGGCTGACTCGACTCGCGCGGGACACGGGTAGCCTGGCTCGCGTGGGACACTGCTAGCCTGGTTCGCGTGGGACACGGCTAGCCTGGCTCTCTCTCACTCACACACATAATCCCCTGAATGCCTCCATGACACTAGACTTCTCACCCACTCAGGACAGCCCTGAGGGACCTGACCTTTAGACTTTAGGACAGACCCGAGGGACCTGACCTTTAGCCTTTAGTTACATTAGTCAGGACAGACCACTAGCATTTATTGTCTGCTTCCACGAGGAGTAGAGATATTTGGCCTTACACGTCTGCTCTCTCTCTCTCTCCCACCTCTCTCTACCCCCCCCCTCCCCTCCCCTTTTCCCATCTGTCTCTCTACCCCCCCCCTCCCCTCACCTTCTCCCACCTGTCTCTCTACCCCCTCCCCTCCCCTTCTCCCACCTGTCTCTCTACCCCCCCTCCCCTCCCCTTCTCCCACCTGTCTCTCTACCCCCCTTCCCTCACCTTCTCCCACCTGTCTCTCTACCCCCTCCCCTCTCCTTCTCCCACCTGTCTCTCTACCTCCCCCTGTAGGTAAACTGTAATGGTTTCACCATAGAGGACGAGGAGCTGTCTCACCTGGGCTCTGCTGTGTTCCCTGAGTAAGTCTACAATGTGGTCACTGTCTGGGCCCATTCACACCAATGCAATGGCAGTATTCAAAATGTTGGATTCAACATTTTTAACATTGAGATATTAAATACATGATAGGAATGATAGAATCGCAATCATTGCGAATGGATGACACAAAGACGTTATCTTAATTTCTCCTTCTCTCGTCCCTCTCTCTCGTCCCTCTCTCTCGTCCCTCTCTCTCGTCCCTCTCTCTCGTCCCTCTCTCTCGTCCCTCTCTCTCGTCCCTCTCTCTCGTCCCTCTTTCCTCCCTCCAGTGTAGCGTTGATGAACCATAGTTGTAGTCCTAACGTCATCGTCACCTATAAGGGGACAGTAGCTGAGGTACGAGCCGTGCAGGACATCCAGCCTGGAGACGAGGTGAGACCTGGCCTGAACACACGCTGAGACACACGCGCGCTGAGACGCACGCACGCACACACATTTTCCTTGTTTTCCTTTTTAGGGTTTTTAGGTTCACACAAGGATAGAATAACCAAGCCACATACACTGAACACTCACACACCATACCAAACACCCAATAAACCTGAACTCTAACCCTGGTCCAGTTAACCCTCTCTCTCTCTCTCTCTCTCTCTCTCTCTCTCTCTCTCTCTGTGGAGGTCATGTTCACCCTTCCTCTCTCTCTCTGTGGAGGTCTAGTTAACCCTCTCTCTCTCTCTCTGTGGAGGCCCTGTTCACCCTTCCTCTCTCTCTGTGGAGGTCATGTTCACCCTTCCTCTCTCTCTCTCTCTCTCTCTCTCTCTGTGGAGGTCCAGTTAACCCTTCCTCTCTCTCTCTCTCTGTGGAGGTCCTGTTCACCCTTCCTCTCTCTCTCTCTCTCTGTGGAGGTCCTGTTCACCCTTCCTCTCTCTCTCTCTCTCTCTCTCTCTGTGGAGGTCCTGTTCACCCTTCCTCTCTCTCTCTCTCTCTCTCTGTGGAGGTCCTGTTCACCCTTCCTCTCTCTCTCTCTCTCTCTGTGGAGGTCCTGTTCACCCTTCCTCTCTCTCTCTCTCTCTGTGGAGGTCCTGTTCACCCTTCCTCTCTCTCTCTCTCTCTCTGTGGAGGTCCTGTTCACCCTTCCTCTCTCTCTCTCTCTCTCTGTGGAGGTCCTGTTCACCCTTCCTCTTCCTCTCTCTCTGTGGAGGTCCTGTTCACCCTTCCTCTTCCTCTCTCTCTCTGTGGAGGTCCTGTTCACCCTTCCTCTTCCTCTCTCTCTCTCTGTGGAGGTCCTGTTCACCCTTCCTCTCTCTCTCTCTGTGGAGGTCCTGTTCACCCTTCCTCTTCCTCTCTCTCTCTCTCTCTCTCTGTGGAGGTCCTGTTCACCCTTCCTCTTCCTCTCTCTGTGGAGGTCCTGTTCACCCTTCCTCTCTCTCTCTCTCTCTCTCTCTCTCTCTCTGTGAAGGTCCTGCTAACCCTTCCTCTCTCTCTCTGTGAAGGTCCTGCTAACCCTTCCTCTTCCTCTCTCTCTGTGGAGGTCCTGTTCACCCTTCCTCTCTCTCTCTCTCTCTCTCTCTGTGAAGGTCCTGCTAACCCTTCCTCTCTCTCTCTGTGAAGGTCCTGCTAACCCTTCCTCTTCCTCTCTCTCTGTGGAGGTCATGTTCACCCTTCCTCTTCCTCTCTCTCTGTGGAGGTCCTGTTCACCCTTCCTCTTCCTCTCTCTCTGTGGAGGTCCTGTTCACCCTTCCTCTTCCTCTCTCTCTGTGGAGGTCCTGTTAACCCTTCCTCTTCCTCTCTCTCTGTGGAGGTCCTGTTCACCCTTCCTCTCTCTCTCTCTCTCTCTGTGGAGGTCATGTTCACCCTTCCTCTTCCTCTCTCTCTGTGGAGGTCCTGTTCACCCTTCCTCTTCCTCTCTCTCTGTGGAGGTCCTGTTAACCCTTCCTCTTCCTCTCTCTCTGTGAAGGTCCTGCTAACCCTTCCTCTTCCTCTCTCTCTGTGGAGGTCATGTTCACCCTTCCTCTCTCTCTCTCTCTCTCTCTGTGGAGGTCATGTTCACCCTTCCTCTCTCTCTCTCTCTCTCTCTCTCTCTGTGGAGGTCATGTTCACCCTTCCTCTTCCTCTCTCTGTGGAGGTCATGTTCACCCTTCCTCTTCCTCTCTCTGTGGAGGTCCTGTTCACCCTTCCTCTCTCTCTCTCTCTGTGGAGGTCATGTTCACCCTTCCTCTTCCTCTCTCTGTGGAGGTCATGTTCACCCTTCCTCTTCCTCTCTCTGTGGAGGTCCTGTTCACCCTTCCTCTTCCTCTCTCTCTGTGGAGGTCCAGTTAACCCTGTCTGTCTGTCTGTCAACCCTCCCTCTCTCTGTGTAGGTCTTCAACAGTTACATTGACCTGCTCTACCCGACGGACGACAGGAACGAGAGACTGAGAGATTCCTACTTCTTTACCTGCGTGTGTAATGAGTGTGCCACACGGTCTAAGGTACAGTAACTTACTACCCTCAGACGTACAAACCGGACCTTAATAGGTCACTGAAACTAGCACATAGCCTATGAGAACACTACTACCATTGCTGCTACTAGTATTACAACTACTACTACTACCAATGCTATTACCAATACTACTATTACTACTACCATTTTACAACTACTACTACTAATATTACTACTGCTACTACCAATGTTATTACTACTACTACTACCACCAACACCATTACTACTACTACTACCACTATTACTACCACTACTACCACCAACACCATTACTACTACTACTACTACTACTACCAATACTACTCCTACTACTACCAATACTACTAATCCCAATACTACTCCTACTCCTACCAATACTACTACTACCAATACTACTCCTACTACTACCAATACTACTCCTACTACTACCAATACTACTCCTACTACTACCAATACTACTAATACCAATACTACTAATACCAATACTACTACTACCAATACTACTAATCCCAATACTACTCCTACTACTACCAATACTACTAATACCAATACTACTACTACCAATACTACTCCTACCAATACTACTACTACCAATACTACTAATCCCAATACTACTCCTACTACTACCAATACTACTAATACCAATACTACTAATACCAATACTACTCCTACCAATACTACTAATACCAATACTACTAATACCAATACTACTCCTACCAATACTACTAATACCAATACTACCAATACTACTCCTACTACTACCAATACTACTAATACCAATACTACTAATACCAATACTACTCCTACTACTACCAATACTACTAATACCAATACTACTAATACCAATACTACTACTACTAATACCAATACTACTAATACCAATACTACTCCTACTCCTACCAATACTACTCCTACCAATACTACTACTACCAATACTACTCCTACTACTACCAATACTACTCCTACCAATACTACTAATACCAATACTACTAATACCAATACTACTAATACCAATACTACTAATACCAATACTACTAATACCAATACTACTCCTACTACTACCAATACTACTAATACCAATACTACTAATACCAATACTACTACTACCAATACTACTAATACCAATACTACTCCTACCAATACTACTAATACCAATACTACTAATACCAATACTACTCCTACTAATACCAATACTACTAATACCAATACTACTAATACCAATACTACTAATACCAATACTACTACTACCAATACTACTCCTACCAATACTACTAATACCAATACTACTACTACCAATACTACTCCTACCAATACTACTACTACTACCAATACTACTAATCCCAATACTACTCCTACTACTACCAATACTACTAATACCAATACTACTAATACCAATACTACTCCTACTCCTACCAATACTACTAATACCAATACTACTAATACCAATACTACTCCTACTCCTACCAATACTACTAATACCAATACTACTAATACCAATACTACTCCTACTACTACCAATACTACTAATACCAATACTACTAATACCAATACTACTAATACCAATACTACTCCTACTCCTACCAATACTACTAATACCAATACTACTCCTACTACTACCAATACTACTAATACCAATACTACTACTACCAATACTACTAATACCAATACTACTCCTACCAATACTACTAATACCAATACTACTAATACCAATACTACTCCTACTACTACCAATACTACTCCTACCAATACTACTAATACCAATACTACTCCTACTACTACCAATACTACTAATACTAATACTACTACTACTACTACCAATACTACTCCTACCAATACTACTCCTACCAATACTACTAATACCAATACTACTCCTACTACTACCAATACTACTAATACCAATACTACTACTACCAATACTACTACTACCAATACTACTAATACCAATACTACTACTACCAATACTACTCCTACTACTACTACTACTACTCCTACTACTACCAATACTACTAATACCAATACTACTCCTACTACTACCAATACTACTCCTACCAATACTACTCCTACCAATACTACTAATACCAATACTACTCCTACTACTACTACCAATACTACTAATACCAATACTACTACTACCAATACTACTACTACCAATACTACTAATACCAATACTACTAATACCAATACTACTAATCCCAATACTACTAATCCCAATACTACTAATACCAATACTACTCCTACTACTACTACCAATACTACTAATACCAATACTACTACTACCAATACTACTACTACCAATACTACTAATACCAATACTACTACTACCAATACTACTAATACCAATACTACCAATAATACTACTACCACTGCTACTACTGCTACTACTACGACTACTAGTAGTAGTCGTAGTAGTAGCAGTAGTAGCAGTAGCAGCCCTGGTGTAAATCTACAGGAGGGTAGCTCTCCAGGAACAGGGTTGGAGAGCCCTGGTTTAAACCTACAGGAGGGTATCTCTCCAGGAACAGGGTTGGAGAGGCCTGGTTTAAACCTACAGGAGGGTATCTCTCCAGGAACAGGGTTGGAGAGCCCTGGTTTAAACCTACAGGAGGGTATCTCTCCAGGAACAGGGTTGGAGAGGCCTGGTTTAAACCTACAGGAGGGTATCTCTCCAGGAACAGGGTTGGAGAGCCCTGGTTTAAACCTACAGGAGGGTAGCTCTCCAGGAACAGGGTTGGAGAGCCCTGGTGTAAATCTACAGGAGGGTATCTCTCCAGGAACAGGGTTGGAGAGGCCTGGTTTAAACCTACAGGAGGGTATCTCTCCAGGAACAGGGTTGGAGAGTCATGGTGTAAACCTACAGGAGGGTAGCTCTCCAGGAACAGGGTTGGAGAGGCCTGGTTTAAACCTACAGGAGGGTATCTCTCCAGGAACAGGGTTGGAGTGGCCTGATTTAAACCTACAGGAGGGTATCTCTCCAGGAACAGGGTTGGAGAGGCCTGGTTTAAACCTACAGGAGTGTATCTCTCCAGGAACAGGGTTGGAGAGGCCTGGTTTAAACCTACAGGAGGGTATCTCTCCAGGAACAGGGTTGGAGAGTCCTGGTTTAAACCTACAGGAGGGTATCTCTCCAGGAACAGGGTTGGAGAGGCCTGGTTTAAACCTACAGGAGGGTATCTCTCCAGGAACAGGGTTGGAGAGGCCTGGTTTAAACCTACAGGAGGGTATCTCTCCAGGAACAGGGTTGGAGAGGCCTGGTTTAAACCTACAGGAGGGTATCTCTCCAGGAACAGGGCTAACATTCTCCTCTTCCCTCTCCATACAAGACAAGGACAATTCTTAAAACTGGGTGGGTCACACACTGTGACTGCAGTAAAGGTGTGAGACGCACTGCAGTAAAGAAGACTGCAGCTGTGTGTGTGTTAGTTATTGGTCTGCGTGTCCTCGTGTGAAAACTAGAATACATGCAATCCTCTCTGGAGCCATTCTCGCCCTCATTTCTTTCAGTTTCAGATGTCTTTCTTTTGTCTCTCTCTCTTCTCTCTCTCTTCTGTCCCTCTCTTCTGTCCCTCTCTTCTGTCCCTCTCTTCTGTCCCTCTCTTCTGTCCCTCTCTTCTGTCCCTCTCTTCTGTCCCTCTCTTCTGTCCCTCTCTCTTCTGTCTCTCTCTTCTGTCTCTCTCTTCTGTCTCTCTCTTCTGTCTCTCTCTTCTGTCTCTCTCTTCTGTCCCTCTCTTCTGTCCCTCTCTTCTGTCCCTCTCTTCTGTCTCTCTCTTCTGTCCCTCTCTCTCTTCTGTCCCTCTCTCTCTTCTGTCCCTCTCTTCTGTCCCCCTCTCTTCTGTCCCCCTCTCTTCTGTCCCCCTCTCTTCTGTCCCCCTCTCTTCTGTCTCTCTCCTGTCTCTCTTTCTCTTCTCTTTCTCTTCTCTTTCTCTTCTGTCTCTCTCTTCTCTTTCTCTTCTGTCTCTTTCTCTTCTCTTTCTCTTCTGTCTCTCTCTCTTCTCTTTCTCTTCTGTCTCTCTCTCTTCTCTTCTGTCTCTTCTGTGTGTCTCTCTCTCTCTCTTCTGTGTCTCTCTCTCTCTCTTCTGTTTTTTTTACCTTTATTTTACTAGGCAAGTCAGTTAAGAAAAAATTCTTATTTTCAATGACAGCCTAGGAACAGTGGGTGAACTGCCTGTTCAGGGGCAGAACGACAGGGGTTTGAACTTGCTAGTCCACCGCTCTAACCACTAGGCTACCTGCCGCTGTATTGAGTCTCTGTGTCTCTCTCTTGTCTCTATTGTCTCTCTCTACTGTCTCCTAGGATGGAGGTAAGATGGCGCTTCAAAAGTTGAGCTCTCCCCCACAGCCAGAGGAGGTCAGAAAGATGGTTCACTATGCCAGGAATGTTATTGAAGAGTTCCGTAGAGCTAAGCACTACAAGAATATCCTTTTCCCTGCTGTACACCTCTTAGCATCTTTCGCTCTCTCCATCCCCACACTCACTTTATCTACCTCCTCCTCCGCAAAACTGACTATCCTACCGATCCTTGACTTCGGCGATGTCATCTACAAAATAGCCTCCTACACTCACCTTACAGTGCCTTGCGAAAGTATTCGGCCCCCTTGAACTTTGCGACCTTTTGCCACATTTCAGGCTTCAAACATAAAGATATAACAAAATAAACATATCCAGGTGTTAGAATGGCCAAGTCAAAGTCCAGACCTGAATCCAATCGAGAATCAATCACAAAGATATAAAACTGTATTTTTTGTGTGAAGAATCAACAACAAGTGGGACACAATCATGAAGTGGAACGACATTTATTGGATATTTCAAACTTTTTTAACAAATCAAAAACTGAAAAATTGGGCGTGCAAAATTATTCAGCCCCTTTACTTTCAGTGCAGCAAACTCTCTCCAGAAGTTCAGTGAGGATCTCTGAATGATCCAATGTTGACCTAAATGACTAATGATGACAAATACAATCCACCTGTGTGTAATCAAGTCTCCGTATAAATGCACCTGCACTGTGATAGTCTCAGAGGTCCGTTAAAAGCGCAGAGAGCATCATGAAGAACACCCAACTACCTCATCCCCATGCTGTATTTATCTTGCTCCTTTGCACCCCAGTGTCTCTACTTGCACATTCATCTTCTGCACATCTATCACTCGTGTTAATGCCAAAATTGTATTTTATTTCACTTCTATGGCCCATTTATTGCCTTACCTCCACTACTCTTCTACATTTGCACACACACTATATAGATTTTTCTATTGTGCTATTATCTGTTAACTCCCTGTGTAACTCTGTTGTTTGTGTCACACTGCTTTGCTTTCTTGGCCAGGTCGCAGTTGTAAATGAGAACTTGTTCTCAACTGGCCTACCTAGTTAAATAAAGGGGAAATGAAAAATAAAATAATCTGTTGTATTGAGTCCTTGACCCTCTAGCACCCCCTAGTGACCTGCTGGAGATCTGTGAGTTGAGCCAGGAGAAGATGAGCTCTATATTTGCAGACACTAACGTGTACGTGCTTCACATGATGTACCAGGCCATGGGAGTCTGTCTGTACATGCAGGACTGGGACGGAGCCATGAGCTACGGAGAGAAGATCATTCATCCATACAGGTGACTAAAACATACAGCAGACGCTTTTATCCAAAGAGACTTAGTCATGTGTACAACAAACGCTATTTTTGAGTGAAGTCAGTCTGGCGCTGAGTGGAGTCAGTCTGGCGCTGAGTGGAGTCAGTCTGGCGCTGAGTGGAGTCAGTCTGGCGCTGAGTGGAGTCGGTCTGGCGCTGAGTGGAGTCGGTCTGGCGCTGAGTGGAGTCGGTCTGGCGCTGAGTGGAGTCGGTCTGGCGCTGAGTGGAGTCGGTCTGGCGCTGAGTGGAGTCGGTCTGGCGCTGAGTGGAGTCGGTCTGGCGCTGAGTGGAGTCGGTCTGGCGCTGAGTGGAGTCGGTCTGGCGCTGAGTGGAGTCGGTCTGGCGCTGAGTGGAGTCGGTCTGGCGCTGAGTGGAGTCGGTCTGGCGCTGAGTGGAGTCGGTCTGGCGCTGAGTGGAGTCGGTCTGGCGCTGAGTGGAGTCGGTCTGGCGCTGAGCGGAGTCGGTCTGGCGCTGAGCGGAGTCGGTCTGGCGCTGAGCGGAGTCGGTCTGGCGCTGAGCGGAGTCGGTCTGGCGCTGAGCGGAGTCGGTCTGGCGCTGAGCGGAGTCGGTCTGGCGCTGAGCGGAGTCGGTCTGGCGCTGAGCGGAGTCGGTCTGGCGCTGAGCGGAGTCGGCCTCCCTTTACTTTCAATGCATTTTCCCCCAAAAGCTGGGTAAACTCGCTCCCCAAATAAAATACAAAAAGTTTGTAAACAGCGTTTACATTTCACTACCCAGCCTGTTCTCTGATTGGTTCATCTCTCCTGTGTGTCCAGTGTCTACTACCCAGCCTGTTCTCTGATTGGTTCATCTCTCCTGTGTGTCCAGTGTCTACTACACAGCCTGTTCTCTGATTGGTTCATCTCTCCTGTGTGTCCAGTGTCTACTACACAGCCTGTTCTCTGATTGGTTCATCTCTCCTGTGTGTCCAGTGTCTACTACACAGCCTGTTCTCTGATTGGTTCATCTCTCCTGTGTGTCCAGTGTCTACGACCCAGCCTGTTCTCTGATTGGTTCATCTCTCTTGTGTGTCCAGTGTCTACTACCCAGCCTGTTCTCTGATTGGTTCATCTCTCCTGTGTGTCCAGTGTCTACGACCCAGCCTGTTCTCTGATTGGTTCATCTCTCCTGTGTTTCCAGTGTCCACTACCCAGCCTGCTCTCTGATTGATTGTTTCATCTCTCCTGTGTTTCCAGTGTCTACTACCCAGCCTGCTCTCTGATTGATTGTTTCATCGCTCCTATGTTTCCAGTGTCTACTACCCAGCCTGTTCTCTGATTGGTTCATCTCTCCTGTTTTTCCAGTGTCCACTACCCAGCCTATTCTCTGATTGGTTCATCTCTCCTGTGATTCCAGTGTCCACTACCCAGCCTATTCTCTGATTGGTTCATCTCTCCTGTGTTTCCAGTGTCCACTACCCAGCCTATTCTCTGATTGGTTCATCTCTCCTGTGTTTCCAGTGTCCACTACCCAGCCTATTCTCTGAACGTGGCCTCCATGTACCTGAAACTGGGCCGTCTCTACCTGGGACTTGAGAGGAAGACCCAGGGAGTCAAGGCATTAAAGAAGGTAAGCCCCGTCATTCACCAGGGCATTCAGGAAGTACACACACACTGATCAATTGAATCAGGTGTGTTACTGCAGAGATGGAGTACCCAGGGTTTTGTATTTCTGTAGCTCTCTGGTGTAGTCAGATATCCCTGACCTCGGGTTCCCACTAGATGTCCAAGCTGCAAAGTCTAGATGAGCTGAATCGTAAAAAATGTATGAAAAATAAATAATAATAATAATAATAATAATAATAATAATAATTCAAAGTTAGGCATACGCTTTTCAGAGTGGTTAGGTTTAAAATCAGTTTTTCGAAAATATATAGATGGTGACGACCAACAAACGATGATGTGTAACGTGTCACTTCCTGTCCAGGCGATCGCCATCATGGAAGTGGCTCATGGGAAGGATCACCACTACGTAGCAGAGGTCAAACAAGAGGTGGAGGAGCTGAAATAAGGAGGAGGTGAAGAAGAGGAAGGAGTGAGGGAGGAAGAGAGCACAAAGGGCTTCTCCAAACCCTGGGTCAAAAAAAAACAACCATTTTTTTTATTTTTTTTAATTTTTAATCTACAAAACTAAACAGCTGCACGGCATGCATCCTATACCTCTCTTTTCATGTGTATCTCTCTCCATCTCCCTCTCGGTCTCTGGTCAAATCAGTTATTTTTGTTTGTCATACAGGCAGGCAGTTAGCCAGTCAGTGAAAGAGACAATGTGACCCCAGTATTTCTGTTCATCGGTTGTCTTAGACAGTACGTGATGAGTGTGTTTTTATGTACTGGGTAGCAGTATTGCTGTAACTGGCAAGGACAGTTGTAGTTTTTAGTTTTGTTATTGGCCTGGACTAGCCTCGTATCTGCCTGAACTGTTATGAAAAGTGAACAAATTATGTTTGTATTAAGCGATGACGGGTTTCTCTCCTCTCATACAAGGTAGCAAAGTGAGAGAACAATACCAACAAAAATAAATCATTGTTGTTATAAATATATCCGAACTTTAAATAATTTGCATTTGTCTTACAACACAAACCGTGTGGAACAACTTTTGTCCCTTTTGCCTGTTTTATAAAATCAGAAGTGTTGCATGTTTTCTCTCACTCATATACTGTCTTTGTACCGACCCGTAGGGAAGCAGGGTTGTAGTCTTTGTACCGACCTGTAGGGAAGCAGGGTTGTAGTCTTTGTACCGACCTGTAGGGAAGCAGGGTTGTAGTCTTTGTACCGACCCGTAGGGAAGCAGGGTTGTAGTCTTTGTACCGACCCGTAGGGAAGCAGGGTTGTAGTCTTTGTACCGACCTGTAGGGAAGCACGGTTGTCGTCTTTGTACCGACCCGTAGGGAAGCAGGGTTGTAGTCTTTGTACCGACCCGTAGTGAAGCAGGGTTGTAGTCTTTGTGCCGACCTGTAGGGAAGCAGGGTTGTAGTCTTTGTACCGACCTGTAGGGAAGCAGGGTTGTAGTCTGTACCGACCTGTAGGGAAGCAGGTTTGGCCTCAAATTCTGTTTTAATTCCAAAAGTAAATCAAATTCCAAATGTTTCTCATTGGCGAGAATTTAAATTTCAACGTACTTCCTGAATTGACTGGAATTGTTACGGGAATTGGCCCCCAACCCTGAAGGGAAGTAATTTTCCACATCGTTCATTCAATGTCATTACATAGATTTTGTTGTTGTTGATTAACCAGATTTTTGCCAAGTAAGATGACTGTAAAACCCTCAATATTAACCTTAACCTTTAGGGGAATGAAAACATACCTGGCCCTGGATCACAATCTCTTTCCTGGGAACCCCAAGGGGTGCATGCTTCTGTTGTTGCCCGAGCATTACGGACGATTTCAAACAATCAACACAATATCAAGCTTTGCTTATTTGAAGAGGCTCTGTAGCTCAGTTGGTAGAGCATGACGCTTGTAAACGCCAGGGTAGTGGGTTCGATTCCCGGGACCACTCATACGTAAAATGTATGCTTGTGTGGGATAAAGGCGTCTGCTGTGTGGGTATATATATATGCTGGTGGGGAGTGTGTTTAACCAGCTTTTGAGGGAAAATGCATTGAAAGTAAAGGGAGACTGCCTTCGCTCAGAGGGAGACTGCCTTCGCTCAGAGGGAGACTGCCTTCGCTCAGAGGGAGACTGCCTTCGCTCAGAGGGAGACTGCCTTCGCTCAGAGGGAGACTGCCTTCGCTCAGAGGGAGACTGCCTTCGCTCAGAGGGAGACTGCCTTCCCTCAGAGGGAGACTGCCTTCGCTCAGCGGGAGACTGCCTTCGCTCAGAGGGAGACTGCCTTCGCTCAGAGGGAATCGAACCCACTACCCTGGCGTTTACAAACGCCAAGCTCTACCAACTGAGCTACAGAGCCGCTTCAATATATATATATATATTTTAGGACCAAAAACCAAAACTTTGAGATCCCCAGACCTGAGTTCAGAAAACATCTGGCTGACGACTTCCGCTTCACCTCACTTCCCCTCTGTACTGTGGTTGGTTTGAGTGTGTCGGACATCTGACATGGAAACCCAAATAAAATCGAAAACAGAGAATGTTGTTATGTTTGTTTATTCACTTGGCTGTATGGTCTACAAACCTTTCTTTTCCTTTGAAACAAACTCCTTTTTATTCAGTTTGATCTGTTATGAATATTGTAACGATCCTCGGATGAACCAAGAGGAGGAGGAAGTCGGGTACTTCCTTGGGAAGCTGATATAGTACACCTCACACTACCCGACGACAACCAATGGTTTCCTGCCACATCATCGCCTGTGCAGTCAGGCATTGGATGGTTATATATCATGATGTGGTTCGCAAGCACCAGTCCAAAGTTTGGACACACCTACTCATTCAAGGGTTGTTTTTAAAAAAAAAAAAAAAAGGTTTTCTACATTGAAGAATAACAGTGAAGACATCAACTGTGAAATAACACATGGAATCATGTAGTATCCCCCCGAAAAAAGTATTAAACAAATCAACATATATTTGAGATTCTTCAAAGTAGCCACCCTTTGCCTTGATGACAACTTTGCAAACTCTTGACATTTTGAGCAAAATGATTAATCATATCACTTCAGCGAATCATTTGGAATGGATTGATGACCTCATATTTGAACATGTATGGCCTCGTTCAGAAAATACTCATATCAAAAATATCTCTTTGGTGTTAATATCATTGGTGTTACTACTACTACTACTACCGGTGGGACAATTATCATAATGTTAAAAAACTAGAGTTCAATTGCGCAGACAGTTTGGTGATTTGAGGAGATATCTTTGGATACAGAAAGTCTCAAGGTTAATCCTCCACTTCAAGCCTGGATCTGCACTTGGTTTTCCAACACGGACAAAAACATTAGAAGCCAAGCTCACACAGGCAGGCTGATTCGAATGGCACGAGAGCTGTGATTTGCCGATTTATCTTGTGAGAGCTGCGTAGTCCAGAACCGGAACTCGCTGTCTTTGCAAATGAAGTTCACAGGTCAGCTGATCCTGGATTTCCATGGAGAGATGAGAGATGTCGATGTCCACCAGAAAGGGGTGAGTGATCTGAATCCTGGGAGCTGTTCTCTGGGAAGTATTTTTTCCAGACTGGACTTCAAGGTTGTCAAGTAATCACTTGTTATCGCCAATGGCATCGTTCACTAGCGAGAATGGTATTGTGCCCGTTCTCAAGTGCTGTTTTCCACAGCTCTACCTTTCTTGAAAGTGGCTATCTTTCGGGAACATTTCAAAAAACCCTTGGTTTCTGACAATTGCAGAGACAGATTCAGGGAGTTCATCTTTTCAAAGATATCTGATATCAGCTCTTCTTCTTTTACCCAGAGTGGCAAGTGCTTCCCGTTGGATTATGTAGTGATTCCCACTGCACATAACGATTCTTTTTGTTGTTGTTGCTTTTAATTCTCCCCGCGACCCAGTAAAAGCGGGGGTTCCATCTGCGTAGATAACACCGCAGGCATCCCATTTCAGATCATTCTCAAGGAAAAAAAATCATTAAGGATTTTTTTTTTTTTTTTAACTCATGCCCAGTTACCTTCCCTTTTTGATTGATTTACAGAACAAAACATTTTCCTGAATTTGTACCTCACAACAGCAAAAAAAAAATTGGCCTCCTTCACCACATCCGTTGCCTCAAATGTATGGAAAACTCCGACTCCCTAAATCGCAACATCAGCTGCTCGTTGGACGTATTTGACACTGCGCTGCTATCGCTGTCCTAACTGTGTCAATGGCAGCCTGCTATTCCCCAATAGATTACGGCTTGGAGATGAGATGGGACACTTGCAGGTGTGCATGTAACAGTAGAACTTTAGACCGTCCCCTCGCCCATACCCGGGCGTGAACCAGGGACCCTCTGCACACATCAACCACAGTCACCCACGAAGCGTCGTTACCCATCGCTCCACAAAAGCCGCGGGGAACCACTACTTCAAGGTCTCAGAGCAAGTGACGTCACCGATTTGAAGCGCTATTGAGCGCGAACACTGCTAACTAGCTAGCCGTTTCACATCCGTTACATGCAGGCCACATTCCTTATCACGCTCTTCTGACAATCCATCCCCTGTTACAAGTATCTTGTTTTGCCAACCAGATGCTTGGTTTCCAAATGGCGCTGTAATTTCGTTGGCTATACGGTCTCTCGTTGTCCAGAGACACTGAACATATGATACAGTGAGGCCACTTACCTTCCACGGACTTAAATCTGTATTCAAGGAAAACATCCAGGGGTTTTATTTCTTATTTATTTATTGTTGAAAAGTTTCTTGTTCCACTCATGTTTTTTTTGTGTAGCTGCTGAATTTTCCTTTGCAATGAGATTTTTGTTGTTGTTGTTATTGCCTTTCTCTGTTTTTGCAAGTTAGTTTACATTAGCCTCACAGTAGTCCCCCTTGGAATTAGCCCACCTAACCTACACATAAAAAATCCCAGACAAAAACACTTATTTTTCTAATCATCTTTCTCAAAAGGATTGATAGTCCCATACAATAACCTGTATTTGTATTTTATATAACTTTAAAAAAAAAATTAATTGGTGTGGCAAACAAGGCTCTAAAGTAAAACTTATGAAAATGTGACGAAGAAATGCACTTTTTGTCCTGAATACGAAACGTTATGTTTGGGGCAAATCCAACACATCCCTGAGTACCAGCATGGTGGTGGCTGCATCATGTTATGGGTATGCTTGTCATTGGCAAGGAATAGGGAGTTAAAAAAGAAACAGAATACAGCTAAGCACTGGAAAAATCCTAGTGGAAAACTTGGTTCAGTCTGCTTTCCAACAGACACTGGGAGACAAATTCACCTTTCAGCAGGACAATAACCTAAAACACAAGGCCAAATATACACTGGAGTTGGTAAGCAAGAGTCTACGACTGAGAACAGGAACAAGTACAGGAAGTCCTGCTCCGACCTCCGCAGAATCATCAAACTAGCAAAAGGACAATATAGGAATAAGGTGGAATCATACTACATAGGCTCTGATGCCTGCCCATGTGTCTACAGTCTCTATGATGGATTACAAAGGAAGACCCAGCCGTGAGCCGCCCAACGATGACTCTCTTCCAGACAAACGCAATGTATTTGATGCTTCGACAATAACAACACCGTGCCGTGCGTGAGTTTCCCCCTACCGACCCAGAGGACTGGGTGATCCACATAGCCTGGTTCCTCTCTAGGTTTCTTTCTAGGGAGTTTTTCCTAGCCACCGTGCTTCTACACTTGCATTGCTTGCTGTTTGGGGTTTTAGGCTGGGTTTCTGTACAGCACTTTGAGATATCAGCTGATGTACGAAGGGCTATATAAATAAATTTGATTTGATCCCGCTCTCCGAGGCCGGCGCGAGGAAGGTGTTTAATCAGGTTAACAGAGGGCTAGAAGGTATTTCAGGGAGCGTTTCTCAGAGCAGTTACATTTCAGCTGGCAGGCATATTCAGGGTTATTTTCAACCTTTCCTTGTCCCAGTCTGTAATCCGCTCATGTCTTATAAACACCGTCATTTATGTTCCCAAGAACTCTAAGGCCACAATGACTACCACCTTGTAGCACTCACATCTGTAATCAGGAAGTGCTTTGAGAGGCTGGTTATGGCAACACATCAACTTCCATCATCCCAGTCACCTTAGACCAGGGGTCTCCAGCCGTGTTCCTGGAGTGCTTACAATCCTGTAGGTTTACACTCTAACCCCAGTTGTAACTAACCTGATTCAATTTATTAACCAGCTAATCATTAGAATCAGGTGAAGCTAGATTAGGGTTGGACTGAACCTACAGGACGGTAGCTCTCCACTCCAATTTGCATACTGACCCCAACAGATCCATAGACGACGCAATCTCGATTGCCCTCACCAACCGAGATAAGAGGAATATCAGTGGTGTATTGTACTTAAGTAAAACATACTTTAAAGTACTACTTAATTGTTTTTTTTGGGGGTGTCTGTACTTTACTATTTATATTTTTGACAACTTTTACTTCACTTACATTCCTAAAGAAAATAATGTACTTTTTACTCCATACATTTTCCCCTGACACCCAAAAAGTACTGGTTTACATTTAGACAGGAAAATGGTCAGATTCTCTCACACTTGTCAAGAAAACATCCCTGGTCATACCTATTGCCTCTGATCTGGTGGACTCACTAAACAGAGAACATCCCTGGTCATCCCTACTGTCTCTGATCTGGAGGACTCACTAAACAGAGAACATCCCTACTGCCTCTGATCTGGTGGACTCACTAAACAGAGAACATCCCTGGTCATCCCTACTGCCTCTGATCTGGGGGACTCACTAAACAGAGAACATCCCTGGTCCTCCCTACTGCCTCTGATCTGGGGGACTCACTAAACAGAGAACATTCCTGGTCATTTCTACTGCCTCTGAGCTGGGGGACTCACTAAACAGAGAACATCCCTGGTCCTCCCTATTGTCTCTGATCTGGAGGACTCACTAAACAGAGAACATCCCTGGTCATCCCTACTGCCTCTGATCTGGGGGACTCACTAAACAGAGAACATCCCTGGTCATCCCTACTGCCTCTGATCTGGAGGACTCACTAAACAGAGAACATCCCTGGTCATCTACTGCCTCTGATCTGGTGGTCTCACTACACACAAATGCTTTGTTTGTAAATTATGTCTGAGTGTTGGAGTGTGACCCTGGCTATCCGTAAATAAAATAACTAGAAAATTGTGCCGTCTGGTTTTCTTTTAATGTAAGGATTTAAAAAAATATTTAATTATTTAACTTTTGATACTTAAGTATATTTTAGCAATTACATTTACTTTGAATACTTAAGTATATTTCAGATCAAATACTTAGACTTTTACTCAAGTAGTATTTTACTGGGTGACTCACTTTTACTTGAGTAATTGTCTATTAAGGTACAGAACTAGTCAAAAGTTTGGACACACCTTATTCAAGGGTTTTTCTTTATTTTTACTATTTTCTACATTGTAGAATAATAGTGAAGACATCAAAACTATGAAATAGCACATATGAAAGCATTTAGTAACCAAAAAAGTGTTAACCAAATCAGAATATTCTCTCAACCAGCTTCATGAGGTAGTCACCTGGAATGCAGTTCAATTAACAGGTGTGCCTTCTTAAGTTAATTTGTGGAATTTCTTAACCTTCGTAATGTGTTTCAGCCAATCAGTTGTGTTGTGACACGGAAGGGGTGGTATACAGAAGATACCCCTATTTAGTACAAGACCAAGTCTATATTATGGCAAGAACAGCTCAACTAGGCAAAAAGAAACGACAGTCCATCATTTACAATACATTACTGATCACATGTATAGTACTATACATGTGACCATTAAGGTAATGTACATGTGATCAGTAATAGGCATACTGTACTGTAAGTGTGATCAGGAATAGGCATACTGGTTGGAGAGTCCTTGGAGAGTTTCAACGTACAGGAGTGTAGCTCTCCAGGAACAGGATTGGGGAGCCCTGGTTTCATAGCCTACAGGAGTGTAGCTCTCCAGGAACAGGGTTGGAGAGCCCTGGTTTAATAGCCTACAGGAGGGTAGCTCTCCAGGAACAGGATTGGGGAGCCCTGGTTTCATAGCCTACAGGAGTGTAGCTCTCCAGGAACAGGGTTGGAGAGCCCTGGTTTAATAGCCTACAGGAGGGTAGCTCTCCAGGAACAGGGTTGGAGAGCCCTGGTTTAATAGCCTACAGGAGGGTAGCTCTCCAGGAACAGGGTTGGAGAGCCCTGGTTTCATAGCCTACAGGAGTGTAGCTCTCCAGGAACAGGGTTGGAGAGCCCTGGTTTCATAGCCTACAGGAGTGTAGCTCTCCAGGAACAGGATTGGGGAGCCCTGGTTTCATAGCCTACAGGAGTGTAGCTCTCCAGGAACAGGGTTGGAGAGCCCTGGTTTAATAGCCTACAGGAGGGTAGCTCTCCAGGAACAGGGTTGGAGAGCCCTGGTTTCATAGCCTACAGGAGGGTAGCTCTCCAGGAACAGGGTTGGAGAGCCCTGGTTTAATAGCCTACAGGAGTGTAGCTCTCCAGGAACAGGGTTGGAGAGCCCTGGTTTAATAGCCTACAGGAGGGTAGCTCTCCAGGAACAGGGTTGGAGAGCCCTGGTTTAATAGCCTACAGGAGGGTAGCTCTCCAGGAACAGGGTTGGAGAGCCCTGGTTTCATAGCCTACAGGAGGGTAGCTCTCCAGGAACAGGGTTGGAGAGCCCTGGTTTAATAGCCTACAGGAGTGTAGCTCTCCAGGAACAGGGTTGGAGAGCCCTGGTTTAATAGCCTACAGGAGGGTAGCTCTCCAGGAACAGGGTTGGAGAGCCCTGGTTTAATAGCCTACAGGAGGGTAGCTCTCCAGGAACAGGGTTGGAGAGCCCTGGTTTCATAGCCTACAGGAGTGTAGCTCTCCAGGAACAGGGTTGGAGAGCCCTGGTTTCATAGCCTACAGGAGGGTAGCTCTCCAGGAACAGGATTGGGGAGCCCTGGTTTCATAGCCTACAGGAGTGTTGCTCTCCAGGAACAGGGTTGGAGAGCCCTGGTTTAATAGCCTACAGGAGGGTAGCTCTCCAGGAACAGGGTTGGAGAGCCCTGGTTTAATAGCCTACAGGAGGGTAGCTCTCCAGGAACAGGGTTGGAGAGCCCTGGTTTCATAGCCTACAGGAGGGTAGCTCTCCAGGAACAGGGTTGGAGAGCCCTGGTTTAATAGCCTACAGGAGTGTAGCTCTCCAGGAACAGGGTTGGAGAGCCCTGGTTCAATAGCCTACAGGAGGGTAGCTCTCCAGGAACAGGGTTGGAGAGCCCTGGTTTAATAGCCTACAGGAGGGTAGCTCTCCAGGAACAGGGTTGGAGAGCCCTGGGTTCATAGCCTACAGGAGTGTAGCTCTCCAGGAACAGGGTTGGAGAGCCCTGGTTTCATAGCCTACAGGAGGGTAGCTCTCCAGGAACAGGATTGGGGAGCCCTGGTTTCATAGCCTACAGGAGTGTAGCTCTCCAGGAACAGGGTTGGAGAGCCCTGGTTTAATAGCCTACAGGAGGGTAGCTCTCCAGGAACAGGGTTGGAGAGCCCTGGTTTAATAGCCTACAGGAGGGTAGCTCTCCAGGAACAGGGTTGGAGAGCCCTGGTTTAATAGCCTACAGGAGGGTAGCTCTCCAGGAACAGGGTTGGAGAGCCCTGGTTTAAACCTACAGGAGGGTAGCTCTCCAGGAACAGGGTTGGAGAGTCCTGGTTTAAACCTACAGGAGGCCAGCTCACCAGGAACGGGGTTGGAGAGTCCTGGTGTAAACCTACAGGAGGGTATCTCTCGAGGAACTGTTGGAAAGCCCTGGTTTAAACCTACAGGAGGGTAGCTCTCCAGGAACAGCGTTGGAGAGCCCTGGTGTAAACCTACAGGAGGGAGGCTCTCCAGGAACAGGGTTGGAGAGTCCTGGTGTAAACCTACAGGAGGGTATCTCTCCAGGAACAGGGTTGGAGAGTACTGGTTTAAACCTACAGGAGGGCACCTCACCAGGAACAGGGTTGGAGAGTCCTGGTGTAAACCTACAGGAGGTTAGCTCTCCAGGAACAAGGTTGGAGAGTCTTGGATTAAACCTACAGGAGGGTAGCTCTCCAAGAACAGGGTTGGAGAGTCCTGGTTTAAACCTACAGGAGGGCAGCTCACCAGGCACAGGGTTGTAGAGTCCTGGTGTAAACCTACAAGAGGGTATCTCTCGAGGAAGAGGGTTGGAGAGCCCTGGATTAAACCTACAGGAGGGTAGCTCTCCAGGAACAGGGTTGGAGAGCCCTGGTGAAAACCTACAGGAGGGTAGCTCTCCAGGAACAGGGTTGGAGAGTCCTGGTGTAAACCTACAAGAGGGTAGCTCTCCATCAACAGGGTTGGAGAGCCCTGGTTTAAACCTACAGGAGGGTATCTCTCCAGGAATAGGGTATCTCTCCAGGAACAGGGTTGGAGAGCCCTGGTTTAAACCTACAGGAGGGTAGCTCTCCAGGAACAGGGTTGGAGACCCCTGGTGTAAACATACAGGAGGGTATCTCTCCAGGAACAGGATTGGAGAGCCCTGGTTTAAACCTACAGGAGGGTAGCTCTCTAGGAACAGGATTGGAGAGCCCTGGTTTAATAGCCTACAGGAGGATAGCTCTCCAGGAACAGTGTTGGGGAGCCCTGGTTTAATAGCCTACAGGAGGGTCGCTCTCCAGGAACAGGGTTGGAGAGCCCTGGTTTAAACCTACAGGAGGGTAGCTCTCCAGGAACAGGGTTGGGGAGGCCTGTTTTTTTTTTTTTTTTTTAAACCTACAGGAGGCCAGCTCACCAGGAACAGGGTTGGAGAGTCCTGGTGTAAACCTACAGGAGGGTATCTCTCGAGGAACTGTTGGAAAGCCCTGGTTTAAACCTACAGGAGGGTAGCTCTCCAGGAACAGGGTTGGAGAGCCCTGGTGTAAACCTACAGGAGGGAAGCTCTCCAGGAACAGGGTTGGAGAGTCCTGGTGTAAATCTACAGGAGGGTATCTCTCCAGGAACAGGGTTGGAGAGTACTGGTTTAAACCTACAGGAGGGCACCTCACCAGGAACAGGGTTGGAGAGTCCTGGTGTAAACCTACAGGAGGTTAGCTCTCCAGGAACAAGGTTGGAGAGTCTTGGATTAAACCTACAGGAGGGTAGCTCTCCAAGAACAGGGTTGGAGAGTCCTGGTTAAAACTACAGGAGGGCAGCTCACCAGGCACAGGGTTGTAGAGTCCTGGTGTAAACCTACAAGAGGGTATCTCTCGAGGAAGAGGGTTGGAGAGCCCTGGATTAAACCTACAGGAGGGTAGCTCTCCAGGAACAGGGTTGGAGAGCCCTGGTGAAAACCTACAGGAGGGTAGCTCTCCAGGAACAGGGTTGGAGAGTCCTGGTGTAAACCTACCAGAGGGTAGCTCTCCATCAACAGGGTTGGAGAGCCCTGGTTTAAACCTACAGGAGGGTATCTCTCCAGGAATAGGGTATCTCTCCAGCAACAGGGTTGGAGAGCCCTGGTTTAAACCTACAGGAGGGTAGCTCTCCAGGAACAGGGTTGGAGAGCCCTGGTGTAAACATACAGGAGGGTATCTCTCCAGTAACAGGATTGGAGAGCCCTGGTTTAAACCTACAGGAGGGTAGCTCTCTAGGAACAGTGTTGGGGAGCCCTGGTTTAATAGCCTACAGGAGGGTCGCTCTCCAGGAACAGGGTTGGAGAGCCCTGGTTTAAACCTACAGGAGGGTAGCTCTCCAGGAACAGGGTTGGAGAGGCCTGGTTTAAACCTACAGGAGGGTATCTCCCCAGGAATAGGGTAGCTCTCCAGGAACAGGATTGGAGAGCCCTGGTTTAATAGCCTACAGGAGGATAGCTCTCCAGGAACAGTGTTGGGGAACCCTGGTTTAATAGCCTACAGGAGGGTCGCTCTCCAGGAACAGGGTTGGAGAGCCCTGGTTTAAACCTACAGGAGGGTAGCTCTCCAGGAACAGGGTTGGAGAGCCCTGGTTTAAACCTACAGGAGGGTAGCTCTCCAGGAACAGGGTTGGAGAGGCCTGGTTTAAACCTACAGGAGGGTATCTCCCCAGGAACAGGGTTGGAGAGCACCGGTTTAAACCTACAGGAGGGTAGCTCTCCAGGAACAGGGTTGGAGAGTCATGGTGTAAACCTAGAGGAGGGTAGCTCTCCAGGAACAGGGTTGGAGAGCCCTGGTTTAATAACCTACTGGAGGGTAGCTCTCCAGGAACAGGGTTGGGGAGCACAGGTTTCATAGCATACAGGAGGGTAGCTCTCCAGGAACAGGGTTGGAGAGTCCTGGTTTAAACCTACAGGAGGGCAGCTCACCAGGAACAGGGTTGGAGAGTCCTGGTGTAAACCTACAGGAGGGTATCTCTCGAGGAACAGGGTTGGAGAGTCCCGATGTAAACCTACAGGAGGTTAGCTCTCCAGGAACAGGGCTGGAGAGTCTTGGTGTAAACCTACAGGAGCGTTTCTCTCCAGGAACAGGGTTGGAGAGTCCTGGTTTCAACCTACAGGAGGGTAGCTCTCCAGGAACAGTATTTGAGAGCCCTGGTTTAATAGCCTACAGGAGGGTAGCTCTCCAGGAACAGGGTTGGGGAGCCCAGGTTTCATAGCCTACAGAAGGGTAGCTCTCCAGGAACAGGGTTGGAGAGCCCTGGTTTAATAGCCTACATGAGGGTAGCTCTCCAGGAACAGGGTTGGAGAGCCTTGGTTTAAACCTACAGGAGGGTAGCTCTCCAAGAACAGGGTTGGAGAGTCCTGGTTTAAACCTACAGGAGGGCAGCTCACCAGGCACAGGGTTGTAGAGTCCTGTTGTAAACCTACAGGAGGGTATCTCTCGAGGAACAGGGTTGGAAAGCCCTGGATTAAACCTACAGGAGGGTAGCTCTCCAGGAACAGGGTTGGAGAGCCCTGGTGTAAACCTTCAGGAGGGTAGCTCTCCAGGAACAGGGTTGGAGAGTCCTGGTGTAAACCTACAAGAGGGTAGCTCTCCAGGAACAGGGTCGGAGAGCCCTGGTTTAAACCTACAGGAGGGTATCTCTCCAGGAATAGGGTATCTCTCCAGGAATAGGGTTGGAGAGTCCTGGTGTAAACCTACAGGAGGGTAGCTCTCCAGGAACAGGTTTAGAGAGCCCTGGTTTAATAGCCTACAGGAGGGTAGCTCTCCAGGAACAGGGTTGGAGAGCCCTGGTTTAATAGCCTACAGGAGGGTCGCTCTCCAGGAACAGGGTTGGAGAGCCCTGGTTTAAACCTACAGGAGGGTAGCACTCCAGGAACAGGGTTGGAGAGTCCTGGTTTAAACCTACAGGAGGGCAGCTCACCAGGAACAGGGTTGGAGAGTCCTGGTTTAAACCAACAGGTGGGTAGCTCTCCAGGAACAGGATTGGAGAGCCCTGGTTTAATAACCTACTGGAGGGTGGCTCTCCAGGAACAGGGTTGGGGAGCCCTGGTTTCATAGCCTACAGGAGGGTTGCTCTCCAGGAACAGGGTTGGAGAGCCCTGGCTTAAACCTACAGGAGGGTATCTCTCCAGGAACAGGGTTGGAGAGCCCTGGTGTAAACCTACAGGAGGGTATCTCTCCAGGAACAGGATTGGAGAGCTCTGGTTTAAACCTACAGGAGGGTAGCTCTCTAGGAACAGGATTGGAGAGCCCTGGTTTAATAGCCTACAGGAGGGTAGCTCTCCAGGAACAGGGTTGGAGAGCCCTGGTTTAATAGCCTACAGGAGGGTCGCTCTCCAGGAACAGGGTTGGAGAACCCTGGTTTAAACCTACAGGAGGGTAGCACTCCAGGAACAGGGTTGGAGAGTCCTGGTTTAACCCAACAGGAGGGTAGCTCTCCAGGAACAGGATTGGAGAGCCCTGGTTTCATAGCCTACAGGAGGATTGCTCTCCAGGAACAGGGTTGGAGAGCCCTGGTTTAAACCTACAGGAGGGTAGCTCTCCAGGAACAGGGTTGGAGAGCCCTGGTGTAAACCTACAGGAGGGTATCTCTCGAGGAACAGGGTTGGAGAGTCCTGATGTAAACCTACAGGAGGTTAGCTCTCCAGGAACAGGATTGGAGAGCCCTGGTTTAAACCTTCAGGAGGGTAGCTCTCTAGGAACAGGATTGGAGAGCCCTGCTTTAATAGCCTACAGGAGGGTAGCTCTCCAGGAACAGGGTTGGAGAGCCCTGGTTTAATAGCCTACAGGAGGGTCGCTCTCCAGGAACAGGGTTGGAGAACCCTGGTTTAAACCTACAGGAGGGTAGCACTCCAGGAACAGGGTTGGAGAGTCCTGGTTTAAACCTACAGGAGGGCAGCTCACCAGGAACAGGGTTGGAGAGTCCTGGTGTAAACCTACAGGAGGGTAGCTCTCCAGGAACAGGGTTGGAGAGTCCTGGTTTAAACCAACAGGAGGGTAGCTCTCCAGGAACAGGATTGGAGAGCCCTGGTTTAATAACCTACCGTAGGGTGGCTCTCCAGGAACAGGGTTGGGGAGCCCTGGTTTCATAGCCTACAGGAGGGTTGCTCTCCAGGAACAGGGTTGGAGAGCCCTGGTTTAAACCTACAGGAGGGTAGCTCTTCAGGAACAGGGTTGGAAAGCCCTGGTGTAAACCTACAGGAGGGTATCTCTCCAGGAACAGGATTGGAGAGCCCTCGTTTAAACCTACAGGAGGGTAGCTCTCCAGGAACAGGATTGGAGAGCCCTGGTGTAAACCTACAGGAGGGTAGCTCTCCAGGAACAGGATTGGAGAGCCCTCGTTTAAACCTACAGGAGGGTAGCTCTCCAGGAACAGGATTGGAGAGCCCTGGTTTAATAGCCTACAGGAGGGTAGTTCTCCAGGAACAGGGTTGGAGAGCCCTGGTTTAAACCTACAGGAGGGTAGCTCTCCAGGAACAGGGTTGGAGAGCCCTGGTGTAAACCTACAGGAGGGTAGCTCTCCAGGAACAGGGTTGGAGAGTCCTGGTGTAAACCTACAGGAGGGTAGCTCTCCAGGAACAGGGTTGGGGAGCCCTGGTTTAAACCTACAAGAAGGAACAGGGTTGGAGAGTCCTGGTTTAATAGCCTTCAGGAAGGAACAGGGTTGGAGAGCCCTGGTTTAATTGCCCACAGGAAGGAACAGGGTTGGAGAGTCCTGGTTTAATAGCCTACAGGAAGGAACAGGGTTGGATAATCCTGGTGTAATAGCCTACAGGAAGGAACAGGGTTGGAGAGTCCTGGTTTAATAGCCTACAGGAAGGAACAGGGTTGGAGAGTCCTGGTTTAATAGCCTACAGGAAGTAACATGGTTGGAGAATCCTGGTTTAATTGCCTACAGGAAAGAACAGGGTTGGAGAGCCCTGGTTTAATAGCCTACAGGAAGGAACAGGGTTGGAGAATCCTGGTTGAATAGCCTACAGGAAAGAACAGGGTTGGAGAGCCCTCGTTTAATAGCCTACAGGAAGTAACATGGTTGGAGAATCCTGGTTTAATAGCCTACATGAAGGAACAGGGTTGGAGAATCCTGGTTTAATACCCTACAGGAATGAACAGGGTTGGAGAGTCCTGGTTTAATAGCCTACAAATACCGATTCCAGCTGCCCCCTGGCGGCGACTCTAAATATTAAAGATCCTTTCAATTCCTCCTGTTGCAGGATTTATTATCCTCCTGTGACAAAATGGGTCATTTTAAGATCCGACATATGTAGACTGCATTGACATCCCGTCT
>NW_027009820.1:0-39292 GCF_036934945.1 Oncorhynchus masou masou
GTCTCTAGGCTTCATCAGGATACCCTACATTTTTGCATCTGAGCTCCTAGAATGTGCGGCTCTCTTTTATTTTCAGTCTCTAGGTTTACAGGACAGCAGTTTCTCCAGAACTCTGAAAAACTGGAGACTGAAGAACGCTGGAACAGAGCAGTTCACCTGTTACAGAAGAGGAGAGAGAGACCTGTTTGTTAGAACTACTGTAGTCATCCAGGAAATATATGGAATTATAGATTATTTTAGATTGTATCTAACCTGTGATCAAGAATATTCAAGAGATTCACGTTCAAAGGTGGAAAATATCCAACAGTGAAAGATTGTTAGTTCAACACTGAGTCCAGATGAACATTCAAAAGGACATGGATCTTCAACTCTCAGACTCCTTACTACACACCATAGTTTACTGTGGTACTGTGTCTGGTGAGTCCACATGGATTAGTTGAGCTGTAACTCCACCTACAGGAAAGACATGACATCATACCATACTGTATCATGGTCTCCTGTATATCAGAGGAACCTCCCCTTTCTGTTCGACCAGCTGGTGAGTGTTTTGGCATTGAATCAGAGTCAGATACAGTGTGATGTTAATACAGGTGTGATTAGTCTACAGTACACCAGGGAGGAGGTTTTTGTAGAGCAGAGAGGGAGATCTGATGCACTGTGTAAACTAGCAGCACAGTAATACACAGCACTGCTATTTGGAGTTAGTTGTTTGATGGTTAAGGTGCTGGTACCACCTGCGCTAGCATCTCCTTCTATATCAAATCCAGACTCAGGAAATGCAGTTTTCACATACAGGTATCCTAAATACACTAATTCTCTGTTGTTGGATTGCTTGTACCAGAGGATGACATTATAGCCTGATATACTATGTGAACACTCCATCTTAGCCGACTTTCCCTGTTTCTTGTGCAGAGATACAGGACTCTGGTGAACCTGGTTACTGAGAGAAGAACCTGGAGAGAGAGACAGGGAGAGACAGGGAGAGACAGGGAGAGACAGGGAGAGACAGGGAGAGACAGGGAGAGACAGGGAGAGACAGGGAGGGAGGGAGAGACAGGGAGAGAGAGAGAGAGAGAGAGGGAGAGAGAGAGAGACAGAGCGAGACAGAGAGAGAGAGTGGTGAAACAACAGATAAAGGAACATATTCGCTTGAAACATTTTAAAAAAATCAAACAAGGATATTATTAGTTGTTGAAATCAATGTTCTGAATACCTGCAGCCCAGGCTGTGTAACCCATGGTGATGGAGATAAGAATTCTGATCATGTTGACTCACTGTTAAGGAGACAGAAAGAATGAGACAGACAAACCACTCCACATGAATTAGAGGAGGCTTCTCATCAACTCATCTCAGTGATCTTATAGAGGGATGCTGCCTCCTTATGAGAACATCTAAAACATCAGAGACCTGAGATGATCCCTGCAGGAGGAGTCTATGTGGGACAGGAAGCAGTGTTTAGTAGAGCAGAGAGGGTGATCTGATGCACTGATATCTGGAGGTAGTTGATTGATGGTTAAAGGAAATATTCACCCATTTTGATAGCTATATTATTTTATAGCTATAATGGTGGAACAAACTCCCTCACGACGCCAGGACAGCGGAGTCAATCACCACCTTCAGGAGACACCAGAAACCCCACCTCTTCAAGGAATACCTAGGATAGGATAAAGTAATCCTTCTCACCCCCCCCCTTAAATGATTTAGATGCACTATTGTAAAGTGGCTGTTCCACTGATGTCAGAAGGGGAATTCATCAATTTGTAAGTCGCTCTGGATAAGAGCGTCTGCTAAATTACTTAAATGTAAATGTAAATGTAAATCTCTGAGTGAGGTCCTATCGATGCCATGGGTCATTTCATATTCACCCATTTTGGATGTTATTTTAGTTTTGTGCTTCTCTGAGTAATATTCTATTGACTCCCTGGGTCATTTCTTGTTTTAATGTGTATCTGAGTTGTTGGCATTCAAGCAGGCAGACATTGGTCAGGTGTGACGTAGTACTGTGATAAAGTGATAAAGAGTGGCCCACCTTCCGGCCCGCTCAGTGATCACTTGGCTACACAGCTGATGCCTTCCGGACTCTTCCCCAACACTGCATGAACTACATTAGTCCACCGGATCCTTGCAGTAAGCTCTGGACCTTTGCATCGGATCATCGCTGCTTGCTAGCTGCTACCGAGAAGCTATAGTGGCTAACGCCCCTGTCCTGAAGCTAGCACCAGTTAGATGTTAGCCAGGCGTATCTCACGGCTAGTAAACTAAATTACGACAACCACAATACTTCTTTCACCAACAGGCCTGGACCCTTTGCCAACACGAAGCCCCGCCGTTCCACCACAACTGGTCTGCCGACGTAACTCCATCCTCTGTTCCATTATCTCTTCCCTATCTTATCCCACCCAACCGGCCTTTACCAGACGTGGGAGCAGGTGCTTCTACATCTCCGGCCTGCTAACTTTAAACGCTGTTCCCCCAACCGGCCTTTACCAGACGTTGGAGCAGGTGCTTCTGCTAGCCCCAGTCTGCTAACTTTAAACGCTGTGTCTCCAGCTTGCCAGGTAGTAGACGTCGGAGCAGGTGCTTCTACTAGACCCAGGCTGCTAACTTTAAACGCTGTGTCTCCAGCTTGCTAGGTAGTAGACGTGGGAGCAGGCGCTTCTACTAGCCCCAGACTGCTAACTTTAAACGCTGTGTCTCTAGCTTGCCAGGTAGTAGACGTCGGAGCAGGTGCTTCTACTAGCCCCAGGCTGCTAACTTTAAACGCTGTGTCTCCAGCTTGCTAGGTAGTAGACGTTGGAGCAGGTGCTTCTACTAGCCCCATACTGCTAACTTTCAACGCTGTGTCACCAGCTCGCTAGGTAGTAGACGTGGGAGCAGGTGCTTCTACTTGCCCCGGCCTGTTAACTTTAAACGCTGTGTCCCCAGCTTGTTAGGTAGTAACAACTACCCAGCAGCTTCCCTGTTCCATCTATTGTTGTACACTGGACCCTATGATCACTTGGCTTCATAGCTGATGGCTGCTGGACTGTTCATTAATCTGCCTCTAACCCTATTACAGGGGCTGAGTCACTGGCTTACTGGTGCTCTTTCATGCCGTCCCTAGGAGGGGTGCGTTATTTGAGTGGATTGAGTCACTGATGTGATCTTCCTGTCTGGGTTGGCGCCCCCCCCCCTTGGGTTGTGTCGCGGCGGCGATCTTTATGGGCTATACTCGGCCTCGTCTCAGGATGGTAAGGGTAAGTTGGTGGTTGAAGATATCCCTCGCGTGGTGTGGGGGCTGTGCTTTGGCAAAGTGGGTGGGGTTATATCCTTCCTGTTTATCCCTGTCCGGGGCTATCATCGGATGGGGCCACATTGTGTCCTGACCCCTCCTGTCTCAGCCTCCAGTATTTATGCTGCAGTAGCTCATGTGTCGGGGGCTAGGGTTAGTTTGTTATATCTGGAGTACTTCTCCTGTCCTATCCGGTGTCCTGTGTGAATTTAAGTATGCTCTCTCTAATTCTCTCTTTCTCTCTTTCTTTCTCTCTCTCGGAGGACCTGAGCCCTAGGACCATGCCTCAGGACTACCTGACATGAGGACTCCTTGTTGTCCCCAGTCCACCTGGCCGTGCTGCTGCTCCAGTTTCAACTGTTCTGCCTGTGATTATTATTATTTGACCATGCTGGTCATTTATGAACATTTGAACATCTTGGCCATGTTCTGTTATAATCTCCACCCGGCACAGCCAGAAGAGGACTGACCACCCCATATAGCCTGGTTCCTCTCGAGGGTTCTTCCTATGTTTTGGCCTTTCTAGGGAGTTTTTCCTCGTCAGCTAACGTTAAAACGGTTGGCTAACGTTAGCTACCTCAACTGCCGAGCAACGTAAAGAAACAACACATCTGCAGCTAAATATTTATAGCTAAGCTAGCTAGCTACAGCCAACGTGCTTCTACACCTGCATTGCATGCTGTTTGGTGTTTTAGGCTGGGTATCTGTACAGCACTTTGAGTTATCAGCTGATGTATGAAGGGCTATATAAATAAATTGGATTTGATTTGATTTTACCTGTTGTTGTTGTCTTAGCTGATTAGCTGCTGTTGTCTTACCCGTTGTTGTCTTAGCTAGTTGTAATGGTTTTCCTCCTCTTCGTCTGAAGAGGAGAGGCGAGAAGTATCGGAGGACCAATATGCGGGGTGATAAGTGTCCATGGTTGTTTATTTAAACACATAAAACTGCACACTCCATACAAAAACAATAAACGTGTCACGTTCTGACCATCATTCGGGTGTGTTTTCCTTGTTTTAGTGTTGGTCAGGACGTGAGCTGGGTGGGCATTCTATGTTGTGTGTCTGGTTTGTCTATTTCTATGTTTGGCCTGATATGGTTCTCAATCAGAGGCAGGTGTTAGTCATTGTCTCTGATTGGGAACCATATTTAGGTAGCCTGTTTTGTGTTGGGTTTTGTGGGTTATGGTTCCTGTCTTTGTGTTTGTGGCAACAGATAGGACTGTTTCGGTTTTTTTCACGTTTCTTGTTTTGTAGATTGTTGTATTTTCATCTTTATTAATTAAAGATGTACAAAACTAACCACGCTGCATTTTGGTCCGCCTCTCTTTCACCAGAAGAAAACCGTTACAAAACGTAACGTGAATAACCAAAACCAAAAACAGTACCGTGTTTCATATCAGGCCATACATAGAAACGGACAAACTAGACACACAACATAGAATGCCCACCCAGCTCACACCCTGACAAACACTAAAACAAGGAAAACACAAAAGAACTATGGTCAGAACGTGACACTAGCTCCCCCAATCAACACCCTTGATTGCTTTATGCCTCCCATTATGTCTCTCTCAAATGTCAATATGCCTTGAATATTGTCATTGAGGATAATTATCATCGTTTTAGATTACTGCGGAGCCCCTAGTCCCACTCAGCATGCCTCTGATACCTCCTTTGTCCCACCTCCCAGCCATCCTTAGGTCTCCACCACTCAGCCATCCTCAGGTCTCTACCACTCAGCCATCCTCAGGTCTCTACCACTCAGCCATCCTCAGGACTCTACCACTCAGCCATCCTCAGGTCTCTACTACTCAGCCATCCTCAGGTCTCTACCACTCAGCCATCCTCAGGTCTCTACCACTCAGCCATCCTCAGGTCTCTACCACTCAGACATCCTCAGGTCTCTAATACTCAGTCATCCTCAGGTCTCTACCACTCAGCCATCCTCAGGTCTCTACCACTCAGTCACACACACTCATACTGAGACACTTCACATACACATATACACACACTCATTCACCCATGCTCAGTCACTCAATACAGTATGTAGCCCTTGTATATGATCGTGGGGCGGCAGGGTAGCCTAGTGGTTAGAGCGTTGGACTAGTAACCGGAGGGTTGCAAGTTCAAAACCCCCAAGCTGACAAGGTACAAATCTGTCGTTCTGCCCCTGAACAGGCAGTTAACCCACTGTTCCTAGGCCGTCATTGAAAATAAGAATTTGTTCTTAACTGACTTGCCTGGTTAAATAAATGTAAAATAAAAATAAAAATGTCTGGACAGAGAAAGTATGAGGGCACTCCCACACCAAATTCCCTGGCCCAGGCCACCTAGGGCCCTCCAATACCACCGGCCCTGGTCCAGGCACCCATACCTAAACCATCTAAACTAGCCACTTATAACAGTATCATTACCATCTGTTTGATATCAAGTGGTTCATAGCAAAGTGTTGTTGAAGTGGTTGAAGACAGGTGCAGGTGTATAGAGCTGTAGTCAGTATTATATGAGAGGATCAGAGAGGGTTTTTGTAGAGGAGAGAGGGTATAGTGAAACACTGTGCTACACTAGCAGCACAGAAATACACTGCACTGTCTTCAGCTTCTGTCACTTTGGGAAAATGTAGATACGCCATTTTATTAGCTGCAGCATCTCCACTGACATCAAAACGGCCTTTAAAGGAATCTTCCACCGTTGGACTGGTGTTCCACACATACCCAATGAGTTTCAGAGCAGTGTTTTGGGCTGACTGTTGGTACCACAGTATCATGTTGTAATTTGGATCAGTGTGGCTGCAGGTGAGATTAACTTTGTCTCCAGGTCCTTTTAGTATTGCAGTAGGAGTCTGGTGAACTTTGTCTGTTTGTGACAGCCCTGTGGATGAAAACAGACCATATGAAAGATACAGTATTACTCAGCATATTGACAGCAATATATTTCAGTAGTAAATCTATCTTTCATGAGGGATTTAGTACCTGTCACCCATAGTGGTAGAGTTGCTACATGTATGAGAAGCTTGATCATGTTGATGGTTCTGGAGAGAAGAGTCACATGGACAAGGAGAAAGGGTTTTCAGATAGTCAGAGATGTCATGTCATCTAGTGGGAGTGTCAAATGTATGTCAGCATCCCAAATGGCACCCTATTCCCTTTCTAGTGCACTACTTTAGACCAGAGCCCATAAGGGGGAGAGGAGAACAAGTCAATAGAGAAGGGGGGCTGAACTGAGCTGCCGGAGGGGAAGGAAATGACATCACTTTGACGTCAGAACTTGATGTTCAAGCAGATCCCTTGTTCACCTACAGGTGTCCTGTTCAACTTAAAGGTTTATTGTGGAACATACCGGTATCTACATCATTAAAGTATTTGTCTTTTTTAGTCTTTAGATTTGATCTGTGTTATAGGTTGTGCAGTCATCACATTAGAAATAGGATGTTATTTGAAGAAATACCTGAAGCGTTTCTTCAAGACAACAACATCAACCACATTATTTGGTCTAGAGGTTTGATATCAACTTCCTCCATGTGCTCAGACATCTACAGCGGTGGACAGCAGGTGTGCTGGGTGTTGATGTTCACTGCAGTTATGGCGTAAAGGATCAGAAGGGGCTTCTGGAGAAGAGAGAAGGGGATCTACATCACTGTGTTGACTTCAGGTCAGAACAGTAATACACTGGACTGACTTCAGATCAGAACAGTAATACACTGGACTGACTTCAGATCAGAACAGTGAGAGAGAGAGAGAGAGGGGGGGAGATAGAAATGGAGTAATAGAATTTGACATTGTAACATTGAATAATGTATGTTAATGAGTGATGCCACTAACCTGTATATACTGGTATACTGGACCAGGACAGATATCACCTTATGCCATCATCCATCTGTGTTTATTCATTGGCCCTGAGTCAAAGTCAAACCTCAGATGCAGGTGTTCTGAGCCGTGGTCTAATATTACCATCAGACAGGGTTTTAGTAGAGAACAGGAGGAAGGCTACATCACTGTGTTGGCTGGCTGCACAGTAATAAACTGCACTGTGTTCAGGTCCTCTCAGACTCACTAGATGAAGATAAGCCTCTTTCCCACCATCTCCACTCACATTGAAGTGCTTTTCAAATGATTTCTCCATGGTTATTAACTTGTAATTTGCATAACCAATGAGTTTCATAGCAGTGTCTCCTGCTGACTGTTTGTACCATAGTATCACGTAGTAGTTAGGGATCGTATGGCTGCAGGTGAGTTGAACGTCTCCTCCAGGACCTTCTGTTAGTGCCACAGGCCTCTGATGAACCATGCTACTAAACAACTGCCCTGTGAACAGAGAGAGAAAGGAGAGGAGAGAGAGAGGAGAGGGAGAGAGAGGGAGACAGGAGAGAGGTAGAGAAAGGATATTTTATTCAGTTTGATGACATTCGTAGTATCGTTAGGCTTCTCATCGTAAGTGATTTAATACCTGTCACCCAGAGTGGTAGAGCTGCCAGGTGAATCAGAACTCTGAACATCATGATGAAGAAAAAGATAATGATGAAGATGATGAATATGCTGAGGAAGACGATGAGGATGTGATATGAGTGTCTCCTGAATGAAGCTCTGAGGTGAAAGGAGATTGGCTGTTGTAGTAGCATGTTTCCTTCAGGGTGGTGGATAGTGACAGTGTTAGAGGGAGTGTCAGGAAGCCTGTACTATAAAGCTTGCTCATAGGGCCTCACTGTGAACATGACTGATTACATGATCATGACAACGAACCCATCAGACATTAGAAGAACTAGAGTTAGAGGTCGACCTACAGTATGTGATGAGGCCATCAGACATTAGAAGAACTAGAATTAGAGGTCCCCCTACAGTATGTGATGAGACCATCAAACATTAGAAGAACTAGAGTTAGAGGTCCCCCTACAGTATGTGATGAGGCCATCAGACATTAGAAGAACTAGAGTTAGAGGTCCCCCTACAGTATGTGATGAGACCATCAAACATTAGAAGAACTAGAGTTAGAGGTCCCCTACAGTATGTGATGAGACCATCTCTTTACATGTTATATTACATCCTATTGAAATACTGGGGTTTTTGTGCAGCTGTTCTTGTTGTCTGTATCACTGTGTTGACTCACAGCACAGAAGTACATTCCACTGTCTCCTGTCTCCAACTTCTTCACTGTGAAAGATCCACTCTCAGCTACAGCCTTTCTGGCTGAGAATTTGTCTTCACTGAATTCCCCTGAATAGTCAGGTTGAGAACTGGGAGTAATGAAGACTACCTGCTTCATTCCCTCTCCTGGAAGCTGTCTGTACCAGTACATCTGGAAGTAGCCAGATCCCTTAGTGTGACTGCAGTTCATCGGAGCATCACTGTCTTTCATTCCCCAGAGTATGGTGGGTGTCTGTGTGACTTCACTCCCTTCAACAAGACCTGTAAGGACACAGTGAGAATGAAATCAATAGAGTTAGGTACAGTTAGACCTGAATTCATCAAGACTCAGGTGAAGTGAGCATATGCTTGGAAATGTCAATGTCTATAACTAGAGAAGTCCTTCATTGTAAATAAGAATGTTTTTCTTAACTTTCCTGGTTAAATAAATGAAACATTATGAAACTGTACCTGCAGCACAGAACAGTGAGACAGTAACAGAGAAGAGAAATGTGAACATGTTTGATCACGTTATATGTGAGAGTGCTGGAAAGAGTCTGGTATCAATGTATATAAAACAAGAGGAGTGTCACATAGATGAATAGATGACAATCAGTAGACCACGGCAGGTTCCACCATATTCAACATGTCAGTGAAGTGGGAGGGACTGATGATCTGAATACATCATGCTAATTAGTGGTTCAGACTGTAGAGACATTCACATGATTAAAGTTAGAGGTCCCCCTACAGTCCATGATGAGACCATCAGCTCTTTACAGATTATATTCTGTCCTATAGAGCTCGCCAGCTTGTAGTCCTAAAACACAGAAATGAGTCAGCACTACCTCTGGTTCGTTGACCATTGCTATGGTAGAAATGAAGGGGGAAAAGAATGGGGTTTTGTGAAATAATGTCTGAAGTTAAAACAGAATTTGGAGATCTTGTACGTTTTGTTCTGTAAAATCATTTAAGGCTCGGACCTTTTTTTATTTTTCTCCTGAATCTGCCTGTAGCTCAGGACCTGAAGTAAGAATATACACATTCTTGAAAAGAAACACTTTGAAGTTTGTGGAACTATGAAATTAATGTATGAGAATATATTACTTAACACATTATATTATTAATTAACATATCTGGTAAAAGATGATACAATAAAAAACGTTGCGTTTTCAAAAAAACATTTTGTTCCATCTTTGAAACGCCATACTTTCTGATAGGAGTCTATGTGGCAAGGCAGAGTTCATCTCAGCCTATGCCTCCCTCCAGTCCCTCGACTTCTTGGCACTGACGGAAACATGGATCACCACAGATAACACTGCTACTCCTACTGCTCTCTCTTCGTCCGCCCACGTGTTCTCGCACACCCCGAGAGCTTCTGGTCAGCGGGGTGGTGGCACCGGGATCCTCATCTCTCCCAAGTGATCATTCTCTCTCTCTCCCCTTACCCATCTGTCTATCGCCTCCTTTGAATTCCATGCTGTCACAGTTACCAGCCCTTTCAAGCTTAACATCCTTATCATTTATCGCCCTCCAGGTTCCCTCGGAGAGTTCATCAATGAGCTTGATGCCTTGATAAGCTCCTTTCCTGAGGACGGCTCACCTCTCACAGTCCTGGGCGACTTTAACCTCCCCACGTCTACCTTTGACTCATTCCTCTCTGCCTCCTTCTTTCCACTCCTCTCCTCTTTTGACCTCACCCTCTCACCTTCCCCCCTACTCACAAGGCAGGCAATACGCTCGACCTCATCTTTACTAGATGCTGTTCTTCCACTAACCTCATTGCAACTCCCCTCCAAGTCTCCGACCACTACCTTGTATCCTTTTCCCTCTCGCTCTCATCCAACACTTCCCACACTGCCCCTACTCGGATGGTATCGCGCCGTCCCAACCTTCGCTCTCTCTCCCCCGCTACTCTCTCCTCTTCCATCCTATCATCTCTTCCCTCTGCTCATACCTTCTCCAACCTATCTCCTGATTCTGCCTCCTCAACCCTCCTCTCTTCCCTTTCTGCATCCTTTGACTCTCTATGTCCCCTATCCTCCAGGCCGGCTCTGTCCTCCCCTCCCGCTCCGTGGCTCGATGACTCATTGCGAGCTCACAGAACAGAGCTCCGGGCAGCCGAGCGGAAATGGAGGAAAACTCGCCTCCCTGCGGACCTGGCATCCTTTCACTCCCTCCTCTCTACATTTTCCTCCTCTGTCTCTGCTGCTAAAGCCACTTTCTACCACTCTAAATTCCAAGCATCTGCCTCTAACCCTAGGAAGCTCTTTGCCACCTTCTCCTCCCTCCTGAATCCTCCTCCCCCTCCCCCCTCCTCTCTCTCTGCAGATGACTTCGTCAACCATTTTGAAAAGAAGGTCGACGACATCCGATCCTCGTTTGCTAAGTCAAACGACACCGCTGGTTCTGCTCACACTGCCCTACCCTGTGCTCTGACCTCTTTCTCCCCTCTCTCTCCAGATGAAATCTCGCTTCTTGTGACGGCCGGCCGCCCAACAACCTGCCCGCTTGACCCTATCCCCTCCTCTCTTCTCCAGACCATTTCCGGAGACCTTCTCCCTTACCTCACCTCGCTCATCAACTCATCCCTGACCGCTGGCTACGTCCCTTCCGTCTTCAAGAGAGCGAGAGTTGCACCCCTTCTGAAAAAACCTACACTCGATCCCTCCGATGTCAACAACTACAGACCAGTATCCCTTCTTTCTTTTCTCTCCAAAACTCTTGAACGTGCCGTCCTTGGCCAGCTCTCCCGCTATCTCTCTCAGAATGACCTTCTTGATCCAAATCAGTCAGGTTTCAAGACTAGTCATTCAACTGAGACTGCTCTTCTCTGTATCACGGAGGCGCTCCGCACTGCTAAAGCTAACTCTCTCTCCTCTGCTCTCATCCTTCTAGACCTATCGGCTGCCTTCGATACTGTGAACCATCAGATCCTCCTCTCCACCCTCTCCGAGTTGGGCATCTCCGGCGCGGCCCACGCTTGGATTGCGTCCTACCTGACAGGTCGCTCCTACCAGGTGGCGTGGCGAGAATCTGTCTCCTCGCCACGCGCTCTCACCACTGGTGTCCCCAAGGGCTCTGTTCTAGGCCCTCTCCTATTCTCGCTATACACCAAGTCACTTGGCTCTGTCATAACCTCACATGGTCTCTCCTATCATTGCTATGCAGACGACACACAATTAATCTTCTCCTTTCCCCCTTCTGATGACCAGGTGGCGAATCGCATCTCTGCATGTCTGGCAGACATATCAGTGTGGATGACGGATCACCACCTCAAGCTGAACCTCGGCAAGACGGAGCTGCTCTCCCCCCCTTGGAAGGACTGCCCGTTCCATGATCTCGCCATCACGGTTGACAACTCCATTGTGTCCTCCTCCCAGAGCGCTAAGAACCTTGGCGTGATCCTGGACAACACCCTGTCGTTCTCAACCAACATCATGGCGGTGGCCCGTTCCTGTAGGTTCATGCTCTACAACATCCGCAGAGTACGACCCTGCCTCACACAGGAAGCGGCGCAGGTCCTAATCCAGGCACTTGTCATCTCCCGTCTGGATTACTGCAACTCGCTGTTGGCTGGGCTCCCTGCCTGTGCCATTAAACCCCTACAACTCATCCAGAACGCCGCAGCCCGTCTGGTGTTCAACCTTCCCAAGTTCTCTCACGTCACCCCGCTCCTCCGCTCTCTCCACTGGCTTCCAGTTGAAGCTCGCATCCGCTACAAGACCATGGTGCTTGCCTACGGAGCTGTGAGGGGAACGGCACCGCAGTACCTCCAGGCTCTGATCAGGCCCTACACCCAAGCAAGGGCACTGCGTTCATCCACCTCTGGCCTGCTCGCCTCCCTACCATTGAGGAAGTACAGTTCCCGCTCAGCCCAGTCAAAACTGTTCGCTGCTCTGGCCCCCCAATGGTGGAACAAACTCCCTCACGACGCCAGGACAGCGGAGTCAATCACCACCTTCCGGAGACACCTGAAACCCCACCTCTTCAAGGAATACCTAGGATAGGATAAGTAATCCTTCTCACCCCCCCTTAATGATTTAGATGCACTATTGTAAAGTGGCTGTTCCACTGGATGTCAGAAGGTGAATTCACCAATTTGTAAGTCGCTCTGGATAAGAGCGTCTGATAAATGACTTAAATGTAAATGTAAATGTAATGTGTATTTTACATTTTGGCCACCAGATGGAAGCAATTTTCAGACTGATCCAGTGAAGAATTACATTACAGCACAATATTTTCGATAAAGTCTGCCAGAAGTTTGCCCAAATGTGCCATTTTTGGTCAATTTATTCATTTTCAACTACATAACTATAGAGAACATACACTCCCAGGAATGTAATACATGATAGATCATTAGCTTTTAAACTAAATATCACACATCTAGATGTCCGGATGGGGTGGTAGCGGAGCCAGAGACAACAGTGGGGTCAAACTGTAGAATATAAAACTGGATTTTATCAAACAAAACTATTCTATATTTTATCTCTGGGACCCTCAGGATAAACAATCAGAGCTAGATTACTGAATGTAAGTACATTATTTACCTTCAGAGGTGAATGTATCAAACCAGTTGCTGTGATGAAAGTGTTTTGTTGTTGTGGACTCGCCTCAAACAATAGCATGGTATTTTTTCACTGTAATAACTACTGGTAATTGGTCACAGCCGTTAGATTAACAATAATTTAAGCTTTCTGCCAATATAAGACATGTTTATGTCCTGGAAAGTTGGCTGTCGTATACAACGTCATTCTAGTCACATTAGAGCACGATAGCAACAACCGTGTTATGTTTGGGGCAAATTCGATAATACACATTACTGAGTACAACTCTCCATATTTTCAAGCATAGTGGTGGCTGCATCGTGTTATGGGTCTGCTTGTAATCATTAAGGACTGGGGAGTTTTTCAGGATAAAAATAAACGGTGTGGCGCTAAGCACTCGCAAAATCTTAGAGGAAAATCTGATAATGTTCCTGAGAAGCCAAGTTACAGTTTTGACATAAATCTGCATGAAAATCTATGGCAAGAACTGAAAATGGTTGTCGAGCATTGATTAACATGAAGAAGGAACAGTGATGCCAAAACGTTTGTAAATCCCAGAGGTGTTGATACTTATGTAAATGAGATATTTCTCTATGTCATTTACAATGCATTTGCAAACATTTTTAAATACATTTTTTCACATTGTCATTAAGGGGTAATGGGTGTACATGGGTGACAAAAAAATATATTTAGTCAATTTTGAATTCAGGCTCTTACGCAACAAAATGTTGAAGAAGTCAAGGGGTATAAATACTTTTTGAAGGCACTGTAGCTTTAACGGTCAGTTTTATGGCATACATACCCATATCATCTGCATACAGATTAATATGAAGGTATTTAATACAAAGACCAATATTATTAATATGAAGAGTAAAGAGAACTGGTCCCAATGCTAAACCCTGTGGTACACCTAATATCCAGGAAACTCGACTCAACACCATCAGAATGCACACATTGTGTCCTGTCTGTCAGATAGCTCTTAAACCATTTGCAAGACTTATTGTCCAGGCCCATTTCAGACAGTTTTTGAATGAGTAGTTTTTTCCCCATACTTTCTCATTGTCTCTGTGATCAAAAAATACAATTAACATTTCAATTAAATACTTTAAGGGTCCTGTGTAGTATTTTAGTATTTTGATACGTTGAGCAAGGCAATTGGTAAACATTAAGAACTTATTGGAGTGAGCCTCCCTAGTGGGGCAGCGGTCTAAGACATTTGCTATCAGTCTCTAGGTTTACCCCATCATGGTAGATATATCAGAGCAGCTTCACCTGCCGATACCACAGTATGGTGTTGTAGCTGGGGAGAGTGTGTTCCACCTGCTGATACCACAGTATGGTGTTGTAGCTAGGAGAGTGTGTTCCACCTGCTGATACCACAGTATGGTGTTGTAGCTAGGAGAGTGTGTTCCACCTGCTGATACCACAGTATGGTGTTGTAGCTGGGAGAGTGTGTTCCACCTGCTGATACCACAGTATGGTGTTGTAGCTGGGGAGAGTGTGTTCCACCTGCTGATACCACAGTATGGTGTTGTAGCTGGGAGAGTGTGTTCCTCCTGCTGATACCACAGTATGGTGTTGTAGCTAGGAGAGTGTGTTCCACCTGCTGATACAACAGTATGGTGTTGTAGCTGGGAGAGTGTGTTCCACCTGCTGATACCACAGTATGGTGTTGTAGCTGGGAGAGTGTGTTCCACCTGCTGATACCACAGTATGGTGTTGTAGCTGGGAGAGTGTGTTCCACCTGCTGATACCACAGTATGGTGTTGTAGCTGGGGAGAGTGTGTTCCACCTGCTGATACCACAGTATGGTGTTGTAGCTGGGAGAGTGTGTTCCACCTGCTGATACCACAGTATGGTGTTGTAGCTGGGAGAGTGTGTTCCACCTGCTGATACCACAGTATGGTGTTGTAGCTGGGGAGAGTGTGTTCCACCTGCTGATACCACAGTGTGTATAGTTCAACACTGAGTCCAGATGAACATTCAAAAGGACATGGATCTTCAACTCTCAGACTCCTTACTACACACCATAGTTTACTGTGGTACTGTGTCTGGTGAGTCCACATGGATTAGTTGAGCTGTAACTCCACCTACAGGAAAGACATGATATCATACCATACTGTATCATGGTCTCCTGTATATCAGAGGGAACCTCCCCTTTCTGTTCGACCAGCTGGTGAGTGTTTTGGCATTGAATCAGAGTCAGATACAGTGTGATGTTAATACAGGTGTGATTAGTCTACAGTACACCAGGGAGGAGGTTTTTGTAGAGCAGAGAGGGAGATCTGATGCACTGTGTAAACTAGCAGCACAGTAATACACAGCACTGCTATTTGGAGTTAGTTGTTTGATGGTTAAGGTGCTGGTACCACCTGCATTAGCTTCTCCTTCTATATCAAATCCAGCCTCAGGAAATGCAGATGTCCCTACCATGTATCCTAATAGCACTAATTCTCTGTGGTTGGATTGCTTGTACCAGAGGATGACATTATAGGTTGATATACTATGTGAACACTCCATCTTAGCCAACTCTCCCTGGTTCTTGTACAGGGCTGCAGGTGTTTGGTGAACCTGATTACTGAGAGAAGAACCTGGAGAGAGAGGCAGAGAGAAAGAGAGAGAGAGAGATAGAGAGGTGAAACAACAGATAAAGAAACATATTCACTTGAAACATGAAAACCAATCAAATAAGAATATTATTAGTTGATGAAATCAATGATCTGAATACCTGCAGCCCAGGCTGTGTAACCCATGGTGATGGAGATAAGAATTCTGATCATGTTGACTCACTTTTAAGGAGACAGAAAGAATGAGACAGACAAACCACTCCACATGAATTAGAGGAGGCTTCTCATCAACTCATCTCAGTGATCTTATAGAGGGATGCTGCCTCCTTATGAGAACATCTAAACCATCAGAGACCTGAGATGAACCCTGCAGGAGGAGTCTATGTGGGACAGGAAGCAGTGTTTAGTAGAGCAGAGAGGGAGATCTGATGCACTGTTATCTGGAGTTAGTTGATTGATGGTTAAAGGAAATATTCACCTATTTTGAATGTTATGTTATTGTTGTAAAGTCTCTCTCAGTATTTTTTATTTATTTATTATTTCACCTTTATTTAACCAGGTAGGCAGGTTGAAAACAAGTTCTCATTTACAGCTGCGACCTGGCCAAGATAAATCACAGCAGTGTGGCAGAAAACAACACAAATTTACACCTGGGATAAACAAACGTACAGTCAATTACACAACAGAAAAATCTATATACAGTGTGTGCAAATGGAGTAAAGAGGTAAGGCAATAAATAGGCCAATAGTAGCAAAGTAATTACAATTTAGCTGATTAACACTGGAGTGATAGATGAGCAGATGATGATGTGCAAGTAGAAATCCTGGTGTGCAAGAGAGCAGAAAAGTAAAGAAAAACAATAAGGGAATGAGGTAGGTAGTTGGATGGGCTATTTACAGATGGGCTAAGTACAGCTGCAGCGATCGGTAAGCTGCTCAGATAGCTTATGCTTAATTTTAGTGAGGGAGATACAAGTCTACAATTTCAGCTATTTTTTGCAATTCATTCCAGTCATTGGCAGCAGAGAACTGGAAGGAAAAGCGGCCAATGGAGGTGTTAGCTTTGGGGATGACCAGTGGGATATACCTGCTGGAGCGCGTGCCATGGGTGGGTGTTGTTATGGTGACCAGTGAGCTAAGATAAGGCGGAGCTTTACCTAGCAAAGACTTATAGACGACCTGGAGCCAATGGGTCTGGCGATGAATATGTAGCGAGGGCCAGCCGCCGAGAGTATACAGGTCACAGTGGTGGGTGGTATATGGGGCTTTGGTGACAAATCGGATGGCCCTGTGATAGACTGCATACAGTTTGCTGAGTGGAGTGTTGGAGGCTTTTTTGTAAATCACATCACGGAAGTCAAGGATTGGTAGGACTGTCAGTTTTACGTGGGTATGTTTGGCAGCATGAGTGAAGGAGGCTTTGTTGCGAAATAGGAAGCCGATTCTAGATTTAATTTTGGATTGGAGATGCTTAATATGAGTCTGGAAGGTGAGTTTAACTTCTTGAAACTCCCCACCCCGGATCCGGGTTTGTGACTAAAGCCTCAGGCTCATTAGCATAACGCAACCTTAACGATTTCTGAAAAGCGCAAATAAAATGAAAATAATGCGTCTGCTCTCAAGCTTAGCCTTTTCTTAACAACACTGTCATCTCAGATTTTCAAAATATGCTTTTGAACCATAGAAATTGACTAATTTGTGTAAGAGTATGCAAAGCTAGCATAGCATTTTGAGTAGCATTTAGCACGCAACATTTTCACAAAAACCAGATAACCAAATAAATAAAATCATTTACCTTTGAAGAGCTTCTGATGTTTTCAATGAGGAGACTCTCAGTTACATACCAAATGCGCAGTTTTTCCTGAAAGCGTCTGTGTGTAGGAGAAATCGTTCCGTTTTCTACATTGCGTCTGGCTACCGAAACGAACCGAAAATTCAGTCACCTACAACGTAAAACTTTTTCCGGATTAACTACATAATATCGACCGAAACATGGCAAACGTTGTTTGGAATCAATCCTCAAGGTGTTTTTTCACATATCTCTTCATTGATATGCAGTTCGTGGAAGCTTGCTTTCCTCTCTGTATCCCATGGAAAAATACTGGCAGGTGACTTTTGCGCACCAATTTCGGCGCAGGACACCGGGCGGACACCTGGTAAATGTGGTCTCTTATGGTCAATCTTCCAATGATCTGCCTACAAATACGTCACAAATGCTGCAGACACCTTGGGGAAACGACAGAAAGGGCAGGCTCATTCCTCTCGCATTCACAGCCATATAAGGAGACAATGGAAAATAGAGCCTCAAAAATCCTGCTCATTTCCTGGATGCCATCTCATCTTGGTTTTGCCTGAAGCTCACGTTCTAGGGCACGCACAGAGAATATCTTGGTAGTTTTGGACACGTCAGAGTGTTTTCTTTCGAAAGCTATCAATTATATGCATAGTCGAGCATCTTTTTGTGACAAAATATCTTGTTTAAAACGGGAACGTTTTTCATTCAAAAATGAAATAGCGCCCACATAGATGTAAGAGGTTAAAGTCTAGCCAGACACCGAGGTTTTTGTAGTTGTCCACAGATTCTAAGTCAGAATCGTCCAGAGTAGTGATGCTAGTCGGGCGGCCGGGTGTGAGCAGAGATCGGATGAAGAGCATGCATTTAAATTTACTCGCGTTTCAGAGCAGTTGGAGGCCACGGAAGGAGTGTTGTATGGCACTGAAGCTTGTTTGGAGGTTTGTTAACACAGTGTCCAAAGAGGGGCAAGATGTATACAGAATGGTGTAGTCTGCGTAGGGGTGGATCGGGGAATCACCAGCAGCAAGAGCGACATCATTGATATAAGAGAGAAAAGAGTTGGCATGAGAATTGAACCCTGTGGCACCCCCATAGAGACTGCCAGATGTCCGGACAACAGGCCCTCCGATTTGACACATTGAACCTTATCTGAGAAATAGTTGGTGAACCAGCTGAGGCAGTCATTTGAGATACCAAGACTGTTGAGTCTGCCGATAAGAATGTGGTGATTGACAGAGTCGTAAGCCTTAGCCAGGTCGATGAAGATGGCTGCACTGTCTTTTATCGATGGCGGTTATGATATCGTTTAGGACCTTGAGCGTGGCTGAGGTCCACCCGTGACCAGCTTGGAAACCGGATTGCACAGCGAAGAAGGTAAGGTGGGATTTGAAATGGTCAGGGATCTGTTTGTTAACTTGGCTTTTGAAGACTTTAGAAAGACAGGGCAGGATGGATATAGGTCTGTAACAGTTTGGGTCTAGAGTGTCACCACCTTTGAAGAGGGGGATGACCAGCTTTCTAATCTTTAGGAATCTCAGACGATACGAAAGAAAGGTTGAACAGACTAGTAATAGGGGTTAGAACAATGGCGGTGGATAAGTTTAGAAAGAGAGGGTCCAGATTGTCTAGCCCAGCTGATTCGCACAGGTCCAGGTTTTGCAGCCGTTTCAGAATATTTGCTATCTGGATTTGGGTGAAGGAGAAGCTGGGAATGCAAGTAGCTGCGGGTGGTGCAGACCTGTAGACCGGGGTAGGGGTAGGGGTAGCCAGGAGGAAAGCATGGCCAGCCGTAAAGAAATGCTTATTGAAATTCTCGATTATCATGGATTTATCGGTGGTGACAGTGTTTCCTAGCCCTAGTGCAGTGGGCAGCTGGGAGGAGGTGCTCTTATTCTCCATGGACTTTACAGTGTCCAAGAACGTTTTGGAGTTAGAGCCACAGGATGCAAATTTCTGTTTGAAAAAACTTGCCTTTGCTTTCCTAACTGACTGTGTGTATTGGCTCCTGACTTTCCTGAAAAGTTGCATATCACGGGGGCTATTCGATGCTAGTGCAGTACGCCACAGTATGTTTTTGTGCTGTTTGAGGGCAGTCAGGTCTGGAGTTAACCAGGGGCTATATCTGTTCTTAGTTCTACATTTTTTGAAAGGGACATGCTTATTTAAGATGGTCATGAAGGCACCACTGCAAACTGTATGCTCTCGTTGGCTGGCCCTCACTTCATAATTGTCGCCAAACACACTGGCTCCAGGTCATCTATAAGTCTTTAATAGGTAAAGGCCCGCCTTATGTCAGCTCACTGGTCACCATAGCAGCAACCACACGTAGCATGCGCTCCAGCAGGTATATTTCACTGGACACACCCAAAGCCAATTCCTCCTTTGGCCGCCTTTCCTTCCAGTTCTCTGCTACCGGTGACTGGAACGAATTGCAAAAATCGCTGAAACTGGAGACTCATATCTCCCTTTCTAGATTTAAGCACTTAGGGTTATTGTCCTGTTGGAAGGTGAACCTTTTCCCCAGTCTGAGGTCCTGAGCGCTCTGAGGCAGGTTTTCATCACCTTCTTTTCTATTGTGTTATTGACTGTACGCTTGTTTATTCCATGTTTAACTCTGTGTTGTTGTTTCTGTCACACTGCTTTGTTTTATTTTGGCCAGGTCGCAGTTGAAAATGACATCTTGTTCTCAATTAGCTTACTTGGTTAAAAAAAGGTGAAATAAAAAATAAAAAAAATAAAAAAATAAATACAGCATCTTCTAAATGTTTAGGGAAACACTCCCTCCAGGTGGAGAACTGCAGAAGTGCACCTAAACCATCTAAACTAGCCACTTATAACAGTATCGTTACCATCTGTTTGATATCTAATGGTTCATATCAAAGTGTTGTTGAAGTGGTTGAAGACAGGTGCAGGTGTATAGAGATGTAGTCAGTATTATATGAGAGGATCAGAGAGGGTTTTTGTAGAGGAGAGAGGGTATAGTGAAACACTGTGCTTCACTAGCAGCACAGAAATACACTGCACTGTCTTCAGCTTCTGTCACTTTGGGAAAATGTAGATACGCCATTTTATTAGCTGCAGCATCTCCACTGACATCAAAACGGCCTTTAAAGGAATCTTCCACCGTTGGACTGGTGTATCTCACATACCCAATGAGTTTCAGAGCAGTGTTTTGGGCTGACTGTTGGTACCACAGTATCATGTCGTAGCTTGAAACAGTGTGGCTGCAGGTGAGATTAACTTTGTCTTCAGGTCCTTTTAGTATTGCAGTAGGAGTCTGGTGAACTTTGTCTGTTTGTGACAGCCCTGTGGATGAAAACAGACCATATGAAATATACAGTATTACTCAGCATATTGACAGCAATATATTTCAGTAGTAAATCTATCTTTCATGAGGGATTTAGTACCTGTCACCCATAGTGGTAGAGTTGCTACATGTATGAGAAGCTTGATCATGTTGATGGTTCTGGAGAGAAGAGTCACATGGACAAGGAGAAAGGGTTTTCAGATAGTCAGAGATGTCATGTCATCTAGTGGGAGTGTCAAATGTATGTCAGCATCCCAAATGGCACCCTATTCCCTTTCTAGTGCACTACTTTAGACCAGAGCCCATAGGGGGGAGAGGAGAACAAGTCAATAGAGAAGGGGAGCTGAACTGAGCTGCCGGAGGGGAAGGAAATGACATCACTTTGACGTCAGAACTTGTGTTGATATTCAAGCAGATCCCTTGTTCACCTACAGGTGTCCTGTTCAACTTAAAGGTGTATTGTGGAACATACCGGTATCTACATCATAAAAGTATTTGTCTTTTTTAGTCTTTAGATTTAATCTGTGTTATAGGTTCTGCAGTCATCACACTAGAAATAGGATGTTATTTGAAGAAATACCTGAAGCGTTTCTTCAAGACAACAACATCAACCACATTATTTGGCCTAGAGGTTTGATATCAACTTCCTCCATGTGCTCAGACATCTACAGTGGTGGACAGCAGGAGTGCTGGGTGTTGATGTACACTGCAGTTATGGAGTAAAGGATCAGAAGGGGCTTTTGGAGAAGAGAGAAGGGGATCTACATCACTGTGTTGACTTCAGGTCAGAACAGTAATACACTGGACTGACTTCAGATCAGAACAGTAATACACTGGACTGACTTCAGATCAGAACAGTAATACACTGGACTGACTTCAGATCAGAACAGTAATACACTGGACTGACTTCAGGTCAGAACAGTAATACACTGGACTGACTTCAGATCAGAACAGTAATACACTGGACTGACTTCAGATCAGAACAGTAATACACTGGACTGACTTCAGATCAGAACAGTAATACACTGCACTGACTTCAGATCAGAACAGTAATACACTGACTTCAGATCAGTACAGTAATACACTGGACTGACTTCAGATCAGAACAGTAATACACTGGACTGACTTCAGATCAGAACAGTAATACACTGCACTGACTTCAGATCAGAACAGTGATACACTGGACTGACTTCAGGTCAGAACAGTAATACACTGACTTCAGATCAGAACAGTAATACACTGGACTGACTTCAGGTCAGAACAGTAATACACTGGACTGACTTCAGGTCAGAACAGTAATACACTGGACTGACTTCAGATCAGAACAGTAATACACTGGACTGACTTCAGATCAGAACAGTAATACACTGGACTGACTTCAGATCAGAACAGTAATACACTGGATTGACTTCAGATCAGAACAGTAATACACTGCACTGACTTCAGATCAGAACAGTAATACACTGGACTGACTTCAGATCAGAACAGTAATACACTGGAGTGACTTCAGATCAGAACAGTGAGAGTGAGAGTGAGAGTGAGAGTGAGAGAGAGAGAGAGAAAGAGAGAGAGAGAGTGTGTAGTCATGTGAATCACATCTATGCAGGGGAGAGAGAGAAAGAGAGAGGGTGAGAGGAGAGATAGAAATGGAGTAATTGAATATGACATTGTAACATTGAATAATGTATGTTAATGAGTGATGCCACTAACCTGTATATACTGGTATACTGTACCAGGACAGATATCACCTTATGCCATCATCCATCTGTGTTTATTCATTGGCCCTGAGTCAAAGTCAAACCTCAGATGCAGGTGTTCTGAGCCGTGGTCTAATATTACCATCAGACAGGGTTTTAGTAGAGAACAGGAGGAAGGCTACATCACTGTGTTGGCTGGCTGCACAGTAATAAACTGCACTGTGTTCAGGTCCTCTCAGACTCACTAGATGAAGATAAGCCTCTTTCCCACCATCTCCACTCACATTGAAGTGCTTTTCAAATGATTTCTCCATGGTTATTAACTTGTAATTTGCATAACCAATGAGTTTCATAGCAGTGTCTCCTGCTGACTGTTTGTACCACAGTATCACGTAGTAGTTAGGGATCGAATGGCTGCAGGTGAGTTGAACGTCTCCTCCAGGACCTTCTGTTAGTGCCACAGGCCTCTGATGAACCATGCTACTAAACAACTGCCCTGTGGACACAGCGAGGGAGGGAGAGAGAGGGGAGAGAACGTGACAGAGACAGAGACACAGAGAGAGAGGAGATAAGGTGAGGAAGCAGGGTTTAATCGAGCAGAGGGGGAGATCTGATGCACTGCTATCTGGAGGTAGTTGATTGATGGTTAAAGGAAATATTCACCCATTTTGAATGTTATTTGAGTTTTGTGCTTCTCTGAGTAATATTCTATTGACTCCCTGGGTCATTTCTTGTTTTAATGTGTATCTGAGTTGTTGGCATTCAAGCAGGCAGACATTGGTCAGGTATGACGTAGTACTGTGATAAAGTGATAAAGAGTGGCCCACCTCCCGGCCAGCTCAGTGATCACTTGGCTACACAGCTGATGCCTCCCGGACTCTTCCCCAACACTGCATGAACTACATTAGTCCACCGGATCCTTGCAGTAAGCTCTGGACCTTTGCATCGGATCATCGCTGCTAGCTAGCTGCTACCGAGAGGCTATAGTGGCTAACGCCCCTGTCCTGAAGCTAGCACCAGTTAGATGTTAGCCAGGCGTATCTCACGGCTAGTAAACGAAATTACGACAACCACAATACTTCTTTCGCCAACTGGCCTGGACTCTTTGCCGACACGAAGCCCCGCCGTTCCACCACAACTGGTCTGCCGACGTAACTCCATCCTCTGTTCCCCCAACCGGCCTTTAACAGACGTCAGAGCAGGTGCTTCTACTAGCCCCAGTCTGCTAACTTTAAACGCTGTGTCTCCAGCTTGCTAGGTAGTAGACGTGGGAGCAGGTGCTTCTACTAGCCCCGGCCTGCTAACTTTAAACACTGTGTCTCCAGCTTGCTAGGTGGTAGACGTTGAAGCAGGTGCTTCTACTAGCCCCGGTCTGTTAACTTTAAACGCTGTGTCCCCAGCTTGTTAGGTAGTAACAACTACCCAGCAGCTTCCCTGTTCCATCTATTGTTGTACACTGGACCCTATGATCACTTGGCTACATAGCTGATGGTTGCTGGACTGTTCATTAATCTGCCTCTAACCCTATTACAGGGGCTGAGTCACTGGCTTACTGGTGCTCTTTCATGCCATCCCTAGGAGGGGTGCTTTATTTGAGTGGGTTGACTGATGTGATCTTCCTGTCTGGGTTGGCGCCCCTCCCTTGGGTTGTGTCGCGGCGGAGATCTTTGTGGGCTATACTCGGCCTCGTCTCAGGATGGTAAGTTGATGGTTAAAGATATCCCTCTCGTGGTGTGGGGGCTGTGCTTTGGAAAAGTGGGTGGGGTTATATCCTTCCTGTTTATCCCTGTCCGGGGGTATCATCGGATGGGGCCACATTGTCTCCTGACCCCTCCTGTCTCAGCCTCCAGTATTTATGCTGCAGTAGCTTATGTGTTGGGGGCTAGGGTCAGTTTGTTATATCTGGAGTACTTCTCCTGTCCTATCCGGTGTCCTTTGTGAATTTAAGTATGCTCTCTCTAATTCTCTCTTTCTCTCTTTATTTCTCTCTCTCGGAGGACCTTAGCCCTAGGACCACGCCTCAGGACTACCTGGCATGAGGACTCCTTGCTGTCCCCAGTCCACCTGGCCGTGCTGCTGCTCCAGTTTCAACTGTTCTGCCTGTGATTATTATTATTTGACCATGCTGGTCATTTATGAACATTTGAACATCTTGGCCATGTTATGTTATAATCTCCACCCGGCACAGCCAGAAAAGGACTGACCACCTCATATAGCCTGGTTCCTCTCGAGGGTTCTTCCTATGTTTTGGCCTTTCTAGGGAGTTTTTCCTCGTCAGCTAACGTTAAAATGGTTGGCTAACGTTAGCTACCTCAACTGCCGAGCAACGTAAAGAAACAACACATCTGCAGTTAAATATTTATAGCTAAGCTAGCTAGCTACAGCCAACACGCTTCTACACCTGCATTGCTTGCTGTTTGGGGTTTTAGGCTGGGTTTCTGTACAGCACTTTGAGATATCAGCTGATGTACGAAGGGCTATATAAATACATTTGATTTGATTTGATTTTACCTGTTGTTGTTGTCTTAGCTGATTAGCTGCTGTTGTCTTACCCGTTGTTGTCTTAGCTAGTTGTAATGGTTTTCCTCCTCTTCATCTGAAGAGGAGAGGCGAGAAGGATCGGAGAACCAAAATGCGGGGTGGTAAGTGTCCATGGTTGTTTATTTAAACACATAAAACTGCACACTCCATACAAAAACAATAAACTTGTCACGTTCTGACCATCATTCGGGTGTGTTTTCCTTGTTTTAGTACCGTGTGGTGTAAAACACAGGCACGGAAACAACCACCCACAAACCCCAACACAAATCAAGCTACCTAAATATGGTTCCCAATCAGAGACAATGACTTACACCTGCCTCTGATTGAGAATCATATCAGGCCATACATAGAAACGGACAAACTAGACACACAACATAGAATGCCCACCCAGCTCACGTCCTGACAAACACTAAAACAAGGAAGATTCAAAATAACTATGGTCAGAACGTGGCGCTGGACTTGGACCCCACTCCATCATTGTCTTTGTCCACCTCCTTAGCGTCCTTTGAGTGGCGACCCTCGCCGCCGACCTTGGCCTAGGAATCCTAACAAAGGGCTCCACTGGACTGAGGGGCAGCTCCGAAATGAGGGGCAGCTCGGGACTGAGGTAGCTCAGGACTGAGGGGTAGCTCAGGACTGAGAGATAGCTCTGGCTGACTGACGGCTCTGGCAGCTCCTGGCTGACTGGCGGCTCTGGCAGATCCTGGCTGAATGGCGGCTCTGGCAGATCCTGGCTGAATGTCGGCTCTGGCAGATCCTGGCTGAATTGCGGCTCTGGCAGATCCTGGCTGAATGGTGGCTCTGGCAGATGCTGGCTGAATGGCGGCTCTGGCAGATGCTGGCTGAATGGCGGCTCTGGGAGCACCTGTAGGGAGGAGACAGAGAGACAGCCTGGTGCGTGGGGCTGCCACAGGATCTGCCAGGCTGGGGGGACCTCCAGGAGACTTGGTGTTAGGAGGAGGCACCTGAAGGACCGGGCTGTGGGGGAGCACTGGAGTTCTGGTGCGCAGCCTTGGCACCACTTCCCCAGGCTGGATAACTACTCTAGCCCGGACCCTCCAGAGTGCAGGCACAGGTTGAACCGGGCTGTGGGTAAGCTGGCGCAGGATACCCTGGACCATAACGGCGTACCGGCGACGGGACACGCTGAGCAGGCACCATACGCCCTGGCTGGATGCCCACACTCGCATGACACTCTCGGGGGACTGCCCTATAGTGCACCGGGCTATTGGCACGTACTGGCGACACCGTGCACTTAACCGCATAACACGGTGCCTGACCAGTAATGCGCTGCTTATAACAAGCACGAGGAGGGAGCTCAGGTCTGCTACCTGGCTTAGCACCACTCCTCGTGTGCCGCCCCAAAAATTGGGGGGCTGCCTCTCGTACCTGTCGCGCTGCCGTGCTGCCACCTCATATCGCCGCCGCTCAGATTTCACTGCCTCCAGCTCTGCTTTGGGGCGCGATATTCCCCAGCCTGTGCCCACGGTCCCTCTTTGTTCAAAATTTCCTCCATGTCCAGGAGTCCTGTGATGCTGGCCGCTCTTGTTGCTGCTGCTGCTGCCACTGTCTGTTACCACGCCGCTTGGTCCTTGGTTGGTGTTTGTGTAAAGGTTTTCCTCCTCTTCCTCTGAAGAGGAGAGGCGAGAAGGATCGGAGGACCAATATGCGGCGTGATAAGTGTCCATGGTTGTTTATTTAAACACATATAACTGAACACTCCATACAAAAACAATAAACGTAACGTGAATAACCGTGTGGTGTAAAACACAGACACGGAAACAACCACCCACAAACGCCAACACAAAACAAGCTACCTAAAAATGGTTCCCAATCAGAGACAATGACACCTGCCTCTGATTGAGAACCATATCAGGCCATACATAGAAACGGATAAACTAGACACACAACATAGAATGCCCACCCAGCTCACGCCCTGACAAACACTAAAACAAGGAAAACACAAAAGAACTATGGTCAGAACGTGACACTAGCTCCCCCAATCAACACCGTGATTGCTTTATGCCTCCCATTATGTCTCTCTCAAAAGTTAATATGCCTTGAATATTGTCGTTTAGGATAATTATCATCGTTTTAGATTACTGCGGAGCCCCTAGTCCCACTCAGCATGCCTCTGATACCTCCTTTGTCCCACCTCCCAGCCATCCTCAGGTCTCCACTACTCAGCCATCCTCAGGTCTCTACTACTCAGCCATCCTCAGGTCTCCACTACTCAGCCATCCTCAGGTCTCCACTACTCAGCCATCCTCAGGTCTCTACCACTCAGTCATCCTCAGGTCTCCACTACTCAGCCATCCTCAGGTCTCCACTACTCAGCCATCCTCAGGTCTCTAACAATCAGCCATCCTCAGGTCTCTACCACTCAGCCATCCTCAGGTTTCCACTACTCAGCCATCCTCAGGTCTCTACCACTCAGCCATCCTCAGGTCTCCACCACTCAGCCATCCTCAGGTCTCTACCACTCAGCCATCCTCAGGTCTCTACCACTCAGCCATCCTCAGGGCTCTACCTTTATTTTGACCAGGTCGCAGTTGAAAATGACATCTTGTTCTCAATTAGCTTACTTGGTTAAAAAAAAAGTGAAATAATAAATAAAATAAAATAAAAAAATAAATACAGCATCTTCTAAATGTGTGTTGAGAAACACTAAATAGAGAACTGCAGAAGTACACCTAAACCATCTAAACTAGCCCCTTATAACAGTATCATCACCATCTGTCTGATATCTAATGGTTCATAACAAAGTGTTGTTGAAGTGGTTGAAGACAGGTGCAGGTGTATAGAGCTGTAGTCAGTATTATATGAGAGGATCAGAGAGGGTTTTTGTAGAGGAGAGAGGGTATAGTGAAACACTGTGCTACACTAGCAGCACAGAAATACACTGCACTGTCTTCAGCTTCTGTCACTTTGGGAAAATGTAGATACTATATTATTAGCTGCAGCATCTCCACTGACATCAAAACGCCCTTTAAAGGAATCTTCCACCGTTGGACTGGTGTTCCACACATACCCAATGAGTTTCAGAGCAGTGTTTTGGGCTGACTGTTGGTACCACAGTATCATGTCGTATCTTTGATCAGTGTGGCTGCAGGTGAGATTAACTTTGTCTTCAGGTCCTTTTAGTATTTCAGTAGGAGTCTGGTGAACTTTGTCTGTTTGTGACAGCCCTGTGGATGAAAACAGACCATATGAAAGATACAGTATTACTCAGCATATTGACAGCAATATATTTCAGTAGTAAATCTATCGTTCATGAGGGATTTAGTACCTGTCACCCATAGTGGTAGAGTTGCTACATGTATGAGAAGCTTGATCATGTTGATGGTTCTGGAGAGAAGAGTCACATGGACAAGGAGAAAGGGTTTTCAGATAGTCAGAGATGTCATGTCATCTAGTGGGAGTGTCAAATGTATGGCAGCATCCCAAATGGCACCCTATTCCCTTTCTAGTGCACTACTTTAGACCAGAGCCCATAGGGGGGAGAGGAGAACAAGTCAATAGAGAAGGGCAGCTGTACTGAGCTGCCGGAGGGGAAGGAAGTGACATCACTTTGACGTCAGAACTTGTGTTGATATTCAAGCAGATCCCTTGTTCACCTACAGGTGTCCTGTTCAACTTAAAGGTTTATTGTGGAACATACCGGTATCTACATCATAAAAGTATTTGTCTTTTTTAGTCTTTAGATTTGATCTGTGTTATAGGTTCTGCAGTCATCACATTAGAAATAGGATGTTATTTGGAGAAATACCTGAAGCGTTTCTTCAAGACAACAACATCAACCACATTATTTGGTCTAGAGGTTTGATATCAACTTCCTCCATGTGCTCAGACATCTACAGTGGTGGACAGCAGGTGTGCTGGGTGTTGATGTACACTGCAGTTATGGAGTAAAGGATCAAAAGGGGCTTTTGGAGAAGAGAGAAGGGGATCTACATCACTGTGTTGACTTCAGATCAGAACAGTAATACACTGGACTGACTTCAGATCAGAACAGTAATACACTGGACTGACTTCAGGTCAGAACAGTAATACACTGGACTGACTTCAGATCAGGACAGTAATACACTGGACTGACTTCAGATCAGAACAGTAATACACTGGACTGACTTCAGATCAGGACAGTAATACACTGGACTGACTTCAGATCAGAACAGTAATACACTGGACTGACTTCCGATCAGAACAGTAATACACTGGACTGACTTCAGGTCAGAATAGTAATACACTGTGTTGACTTCAGATCAGAACAGTAATACACTGTGTTGACTTCAGGTCAGAACAGTAATACAATGACTTCAGAACAGTAATACACTGGACTGACTTCAGATCAGAACAGTAATACACTGGACTGACTTCAGATTAGAAGATAGAGAGAGAGAGACAGAGAAAGAAAGAGAGAGCGAGACAGAGAGAGAGAGAGAGAGAGAGAGAGAGAGAGAGAGAGAGAGAAAGTAATTGAATATGGCATTGTAACATTGAATAATGTGTCAGGATTTGGCCAGGGTTGTTCCGGGTTTTGGTCACTAGATGCCCCCATTGTGCTTTTTGACCTTATGTTTTTTCCCTTGTTCCCCATTATTATTTGCACCTGTGCCTCGTTTTCCCCTGATTGTATTTAAACCCTTAGTTTCCCTCAGTTCTGTGCTCTGTGTTTGTATGTTAGCACCCAGCCCTAGTGTTCTGTGTATTCTTGTCGTTTCTGGTGGATGCGCTTGTGGAATTCTGTTTTTGTTTTTGAGTATCTCTTGAGGCTTTTTTGTGCTATACCTACCACCTTTTGGATTTGCCATTTTGTATTGAAGGACTTCTCCTTTTTACTTTATTAAATACACCGTCTTAAGTACTGCTGTGTCTGCCTCATCTTCTGGGTTCTGCTGACTATTCGTGGCTCAGTTGGTTTAGTGACTGTTTCTCACTCCGGAGACCCAGGTTCGTAACCGGGTCCTGACAGAAACACAGAGCCAAAAATGAACCCAGAGGCAGCCAGTTCCCAGGACCTTTTTGCCATGCTGTCCCACCACCAGGAGACTGTCCAATGCCACGAAGCCGCCCTGGTTCAGCAAGAGGCCTTAATGGCTAGATATTCTCATCTTCTGTCGGAGATGCTGACTTCCATTAAGCAAATATCTGATCGTCTTACCCCGGCAACAGTTCCCGTCCCAGTACCTCAGATTCACGTACCCATGGCAGTTAACCCCTGGCTGAACCTCGTCTTCCACCTCCCCAACGGTTCTCAGGTGATCCAAGTGCTTGTAAAGGGTTTCTCACCCAATGTTCTCTCTCCTTTGAGCTACAACCCTCGTCGTTTCCCACCGACCGGTCTAAGATCGCTTATATCATCACCCTGCTGTCGGAAAAAGCCCTGGCCTGGGCTACTGCTGTGTGGGATGCCCATAGTTCCTGCTGTGCCAGCTACTCTGCCTTTGCTGAGGAATTCAAACCAGTGTTTCAAGGCCCAAGCAGTGGTTCTGACTCAGCCAAACAGCTCCTGACTCTCCACCAAGGTTGGCGCAGCGTGACGGACTATGCCATCCAGTTCCGCACGGTGGCAGCAGCAAGTGGCTGGAACAACGAGGCGCTCACGGTGTGCTTTCTGAAAGGCCTTTCCGACACTATCCAAGATGAACTGGCCACTCGGGAACCACCGGACAATCTCGAGTCCCTGATCAAGTTGGCCTCACGCATTGACCAGCGTCTGAGAGAGAGAACTCAACCGTAGACCTCTAGCCCCTATCAGTCCCAGCTCCGAGTCCCCACCTTTATCCTCGCTGGCTCCATCGGAACCCATGCAGATTGGACGCATCTCCCAGGCTGAGAGAGACCGCCGGATGAGGGAGCGACACTGTCTATATTGCGGCAAACCGGGCCATTTCCGTTCCACGTGTCCCGGGCTCCAGGGAAACGCTCTGTCCCGTACAGACCGGGGGGAACTGTAACGGGAAACATAACCTCCTCCCATCCGTCCAACTCCCGTCTGCTCATTCTAGTCACCCTCTCCTGGGACAACCACAAGCTTCACCTTCAAGCCTTGGTAGACTCTGGAGCCGCAGGTAACTTCATGGATGGTGTCTGGGCGAAGGAGAATGGCGTTCCCTCTGAACCTCTAAGTGAACCCATGAGGGTCACTACATTGGATGGAAGCCCTTTGGGATCTGGACTTGTCACTCATGTCACTACCTCCTTGCGACTTTCAGTTTCACAACACCAGGAATTGATGAACTTTCATTTGATCTCCTGTTCCGAGTTCCCTCTCGTCCTTGGATACCCCTGGCTTCACAGCCATAACCCTCACATCGACTGGTCTGTGGGCACTATCAAGCAGTGGGGTCCTACGTGCCAAGCTACTTGTATTTTCCAGAATTCCCCGAGTTCTACTCCCGAGTCTTTAGAATCCATCGACCTGACCCGAGTTCCCGAGTGTTACCATGACCTCAAACTGGTGTTTAGCAAACAGAGGGCCACCATGCTACCACCCCATAGACCTTACGATTGCCCCATCGACCTGTTTCCGGGCACTTGCCCCCCCAGGGGTCGGATCTTTTCCCTATCTCCACCCGAACGAGCTGCTATGGATACCTACATCAAGGACGCTCTGGAAGCAGGCCTCATGCGTCCATCCACCTCCCCGGCGGGAGCAGGGTTTTCTTTGTGGCCAAGAAAGACGGTGGATTACATCCTTGCATCGACTACCGGGGACTCAATGCCATAACCGTCCATAACCGTTACCCGCTACCCCTTATGGCCACAGCCTTCGAGCTGCTCCAGGAAGCAGTTGTTTTCACTAAGCTTGACCTGCGGAACGCATACCATCTTGTGCGGATCAGACCTGGTGACGAGTGGAAGACCGCTTTCAACACGCCTACCGGTCACTATGAATACTTGGTGATGCCCTTCGGCCTGACCAACGCCCCAGCGGTGTTCCAAGCGCTCATAAACGATGTGCTTAGGGATATGCTTAACATATTTGTGTTCGTTTACTTGGATGACATCCTCATCTTTTCAAGCTCCCTTCAAGAACACACTAAGCATGTCAGACAAGTACTCAAACGCCTCCTGGACAGCCATCTGTACGTTAAGCCGGAAAAATGTGAATTCCATTCATCCCGAGTACAATTCCTGGGATTTGTAGTGGAACTCGGTAGCGGATTGGCCCACCCCCAAATCCGTTAAGGAAGTTCAGCGTTTCCTGGGCTTCACAAACTTTTACCGCAAGTTCATCAAGAACTTCAGCTTGGTGGCAGCCCCTCTCTCAGCTTTAACCAAGGGTGGCAATGCAAGGTTTTTGTGGGGAAGAGAAGCTGAGACGGCCTTCCAAGGACTCAAGCAGCGCGTTCTCTCTGCTCCCATCCTGATACTACCGACTACGGATGAACCATTTGTGGTGGAGGTAGACGCATCAGAGGTTGGTGTTGGAGCTGTCCTGTCTCAGAGGGGTGAAGACAAGAAGCTTCATCCGTGCGCTTTCTTCTCACACCGGCTTACCCCGACTGAGAGGAACTACGATGTGGGGGATCGTGAACTCCTAGCGGTTAAGATGGCATTGAAGGAATGGAGACACTGGCTCGAGGGGGCTTCTCACCCGTTTCAAGTGCTTACGGACCACAAAAATCTGGAGTATATCCAGCAGGCGAAGCGGTTGAACTCTAGACAAGCTAGATGGTCTCTTTTCTTCAATCGATTCCAGTTTATCCTCACCTATCGGCCCGGGTCGAAGAATCTCAAACCGGATGCCCTGTCCCGAGTCTACGCTCCTGCCATTCGAGATGACACGGACATGCCTGTCCTTCCTGCTGCTAAGATTGTGGCTCCGATCTCGTGGCAAGTTGAGGATACCGTGAGACGTGCTCAAGCTAGCAAACCGGACCCGAAAGGAGGTCCTGCCAATCGGTTGTTTGTCCCCAAGGCAGTGAGGACTCAGGTCCTTCTGTGGGGGCACTCCTCTCGCCTCACCTGTCATCCGGGCGTAGGTCGCACCTTGGAGTTCATCCAGCGTAAGTTCTGGTGGCCTACCATAAGAGAAGACGTTGCCACTTTCGTCAATGCCTGTCCCGTGTGCTGCCAGGGCAAATCTTCTCACCTCCGCCCTCAAGGACTCCTTCACCCTTTACCTGTTCCCCACAGACCCTGGTCCCATATCTCATTGGACTTTATTACTGGACTTCCTCCATCCCATGGCAATACTACTATCCTAGTCATAATCGACAGGTTTTCAAAGGCGGCCAGGTTCGTCCCTCTAACTAAGTTACCTTCTGCCAAGGAAACGGCTGAGTTGGTAATTAATCATGTGTTCCGAGTCTTCGGCATTCCTCAAGATATGGTTTCTGACAGAGGTCCCCAGTTCGCCTCAAGGTTTTGGAAGGCCTTCTGCCAACTCATGGGGGCTTCTGCCAGTCTATCTTCAGGGTACCATCCGGAGTCCAACGGCCAAACAGAGAGGATGAATCAAGAGCTGGAAACCACCCTCCGATGTATGACTCGTGACAACCCGTCCACATGGTCATCCTTTATTGTTTGGGCCGAATACGCGCACAACACCTTGCGCTCCTCCTCCACTGGTATGTCCCCGCACGAGTGTCAGTTTGGCTATGCTCCTCCATTGTTCCCGGACCAGGAGGCAGAAGTCAGAGTGCCTTCAGCCTTGAAGTTCGTCAGACGCTGTCGGCTTATGTGGAGGAAGACCCGTCTTAATCTTATCGTTCCTCACAGAGGTACCAACAACAAGCCAATAGACGTCGCCGTCCCGGGCCTACCCTGCGCCCCGGCCAGAGAGTCTGGCTCTCCACAAGAGACTTACCACTACGGGTGGAGTCTCGCAAGCTGTCCCAAAAATACATCGGTCCCTTCAAGGTTGCCAGGAGAGTTAACCCAGTTTCTTATCGCCTACACTTACCCAGATCCCTTAAGATTAATCCCACATTTCACATTTCATTGTTAAAACCTGTTGTTTTTCTCCCCTTGTCCCGGCAGACAGACATCCCCCTCCGCCTCGTGTCATTGGAGGCCAGCCGGCTTATACCGTCCATCGGATACTGGATTCCCGCCGGGTGCAGCGGTCCTGGCAGTATCTGGTGGACTGGGAAGGCTACGGTCCCGAGGAGCGCTCCTGGGTTCCTGCCAAAGACATCCTGGACCCTGACCTCATTCGTCAGTTCAGGGCCCTCCACCCTGAGAGAGCTGGTAGGAACGTCAGGAGCCATTCCTAGGGGGGGGATTCTGTCAGGATTTGGCAAGGGTTGTTCCGGGTTTTGGTCACTAGATGCCCCCATTGTGCTTTTTGACCTTATGTTTTTTCCCTTGTTTCCCATTATTATTTGCACCTGTGCCTCGTTTCCCCTGATTGTATTTAAACCCTTAGTTTCCCTCAGTTCTGTGCTCTGTGTTTGTATGTTAGCACCCAGCCCTAGTGTTCTGTGTATTCTTGTCGTTTCCGGTGGATGCGCTTGTGGAATTCTGTTTTTGTTTTTGAGTATCTCTTGAGGCTTTTTTGTGCTATACCTACCACTTTTTGGATTTGCCATTTTGTATTGAAGGACTTCTCCTTTTTACTTTATTAAATACACCGTCTTAAGTACTGCTGTGTCTGCCTCATCTTCTGGGTTCTGCTGACTATTCGTGGCTCAGTTGGTTAAGTGACTGTTTCTCACTCCGGGGACCCAGGTTCGTAACCGGGTCCTGACATAATGTATGTTAATGAGTGATGCCACTAACCTGTATATACTGGTATACTGTACCAGGACAGATATCACCTTATGCCATCATCCATCTGTGTTTATTCATTGGCACTGAGTCAAAGTCAAACCTCAGATGCAGGTGTTCTGAGCCGTGGTCTAATATTACCATCAGACAGGGTTTTAGTAGAGAACAGGAGGAAGGCTACATCACTGTGTTGGCTGGCTGCACAGTAATAAACTGCACTGTGTTCAGGTCCTCTCAGACTCACTAGATGAAGATAAGCCTCTTTCCCACCATCTCCACTCACATTGAAGTGCTTTTCAAATTATTTCTCCATGGTTATTAACTTGTAATTTGCATAACCAATGAGTTTCATAGCAGTGTCTCCTGCTGACTGTTTGTACCATAGTATCATGTAGTAGTTAGGGATCGTATGGCTGCAGGTGAGTTGAACTTCTCCTCCAGGACCTTCTGTTAGTGCCACAGGCCTCTGATGAACCATGCTACTAAACAACTGCCCTGTGGACAGAGAGAGAAAGGAGAGGAGAGAGAGAGGAGAGGGAGAGAGAGGGAGAGAGAGAAGAGGGGAGAGGAGAGAGAGACAGGAGAGAGGTAGAGGATATTTTATTCAGTTTGATGACATTCGTAGTATCGTTATGCTTCTCATCGTAAGTGATTTAATACCTGTCACCCAGAGTGGTAGAGCTGCCAGGTGAATCAGAACTCTGAACATCATGATGAAGAAAAAGATAATGATGAAGATGATGAATTTGCTGAGGAAGACGATGATGATGTGATATGAGTGTCTCCTGGGTGAAGTTCTGAGGTGAAAGGAGATTGGCTGTTGTAGTAGCATGTTTCCTTCAGGGTGGTGGATAGTGACAGTGTTAGAGGGAGGGTCAGGAAGCCTGTACTGTAAAGCTTGTTCATAGGACCTCACTGTGAACATGACTGATTACATGATCATGACAATGAACCCATCAGACATTAGAAGAACTAGAGTTAGAGGTCCCCCTACAGTATGTGATGAGACCATCAGACCGTTGAACAACTAGAGTTAGAGGTCCCCCTACAGTATGTGATTAGACCATCAGACATTAGAAGAACTAGAGTTAGAGGTCCCCCTACAGTATGTGATTAGACCATCAGACATTAGAAGAACTGGAGTTAGAGGTCCGCCTACAGTATGTGATGAGACCATCAGACATTAGAAGAACTAGAGTTAGAGGTCCCCCTACAGTATGTGATGAGACCATCAGATCGTTGAACAACTAGAGTTAGAGGTCCCCCTACAGTATGTGATGAGACCATCAGACATTAGAAGAACTAGAGTTAGAGGTCCCCCTACAGTATGTGATGAGGCCATCAGACATTAGAAGAACTAGAGTTAGAGGTCCTCCTACAGTATGTGATGAGACCATCAAACATTAGAAGAACTAGAGTTAGAGGTCCCCTACAGTATGTGATGAGACCATCTCTTTACATGTTATATTACATCCTATTGAAATACTGGGGTTTTTGTGCAGCTGTATTTGTTGTCTGTTTCACTGTGTTAACTCACAGCACAGAAGTACATTCCACTGTCTCCTGTCTCCAACTTCTTCACTGTGAAAGATCCACTCTCAGCTACAGCCTTTCTGGCTGAGAATTTGTCTTCACTGAATTCCCCTGAATAGTCAGGTTGAGAACTGGGAGTAATGAAGACTACCTGCTTCATTCCCTCTCCTGGAAGCTGTCTGTACCAGTACATCTGGTAGTAGCCAGATCCCTTAGAGTGACTGCAGTTCATTGGAGCATCACTGTCTTTCATTCCCCAGAGTATGGTGGGTGACTGAGTGACTTCCCTCCCCTCAACAAGACCTGTAAGGACACAGTGAGAATGAAATCAATAGAGTTAGGTACAGTTAGACCTGAATACATCAAGACTCAAGTGAAGTGAACATATGCTAGGAAACGTCAATGTCTATAACTAGAGAAGTCCTTCATTGTAAATAAGAATTTTGTTCTTAACTTTCCTGGTTAAATAAATGAAACATTATGAAACTGTACCTGCAGCACAGAGCATTGAGACAGTAACAGAGAAGAGAAATGTGAACATGTTTGATCACGTTATATGTGAGAGTGCTGGAAAGAGTCTGGTATCAATGTTTATAAAACAAGAGGAGTGTCACATAGATGAATAGATGACAATCAGTAGACCACGGCAGGTTCCACCATATTCAACATGTCAGTGAAGTGGGAGGGACTGATGATCTGAATACATCATGCTAATTAGTGGTTCAGACTGTAGAGACATTCACATGATTAAAGTTAGAGGTCCCCCTACAGTCCATGATGAGACCATCAGCTCTTTACAGATTATATTCTGTCCTATAGAGCTCGCCAGCTTGTAGTCCTAAAACACGGAAATGAGTCAGCACTACCTCTTGTTCGTTGACCATTGCTATGGGAGAAATGAAGGGGGAAAAGAATGGGGTTTTGTGAAATAAGGTCTGAAGTTAAAACAGGCTTTGGAGATCTTGTACGTTTTGTTCTGTACAATCATTTAAGGCTCGGACCTTTTTTTAATTTTCGCCTGAATCTATCTGCCTGTAGCTCAGGACCTGAAGTAAGAATATACACATTCTTGAAAAGAAACACTTTGAAGTTTGTGGAACTATTAAATTAATGTATGAGAAAACATTAATTAACACATTATATTATTAATTCACATATCTGGTAAAAGATGATACAATAAAAAACGTTACGTTTTCAAAAAAACATTTTGTTCCATCTTTGAAACTTTCTGATAGGAGTCTATGTGTATTTTACATTTTGGCCACCAGATGGAAGCAATTTTCAGACTGATCCAGTGAAGAATTACATTACAGCACAATATTTTCGATAAAGTCTGCCAGAAGTTTGCCCAAATGTGCCATTTTTGGTCAATTTATTCATTTTCAACCACATAACTATAGAGAACATACACTCCCAGGAATGTAATACATGATAGATCATTAGCTTTTAAACTAAATATCACACATCTAGATGTCCGGATGGGGTGGTAGTGGAGCCAGAGACAACAGTGGGGTCAAACTGTAGAATATAAAACTGGATTTTATCAATCAAAACTATTCTATATTTTATCTCTGGGACCCTCAGGATAAACAATCAGAGCTAGATTACTGAATGTAAGTACAGTATTTACCTTCAGAGGTGAATGTATCAAACCAGTTGCTGTGATGAAAGTGTTTTGTTGTTGTGGACTCGCCTCAAACAATAGCATGGTATTTTTTCACTGTAATAACCCACCTCTTCAAGGAATACCTAGGATAGGATAAGTAATCCTTCTCACCCCCCCCCCCCTTAATGATTTAGATGCACTATTGTAAAGTGGCTGTTCCACTGGATGTCAGAAGGTGAATTCACCAATTTGTAAGTCGCTCTGGATAAGAGCGTCTGCTAAATGACTTAAATGTAAATGTAAATGTAAATAACTACTGGTAATTGGTCACAGCAGTTAGATTAACAATAATTTAAGCTTTCTGCCAATATAAGACATGTTTATGTCCCGGAAAGTTGGCTGTTGTATACAACGTCATTCTAGTCACATTAGAGCACGATAGCAACAACCGTGTTATGTTTGGGGCAAATTCGATAATACACATTACTGAGTACAACTCTCCATATTTTCAAGCATAGTGTTGGCTGCATCATGTTATGGGTCTGCTTGTAATCATTAAGGACTGGGGAGTTTTTCAGGATAAAAATAAACGGTGTGGCGCTAAGCACTCGCAAAATCTTAGAGGAAAATCTGCTAATGTTCCTGAGAAGCCAAGTTACAGATTTGATATAAATCTGCATGAAAACCTATGGAAAGAACTGAAAATGGTTGTCTAGCATTGATTAACATGAAGAAGGAACAGTGATGCCAAAACGTTTGTAAATCCCCAGAGGTGTTGATACTTATGTAAATGAGATATTTCTGTATGTCATTTACAATGCATTTGCAAACATTTCTAAAAACATTTTTTCACATTGTCATTAAGGGGTAATGGGTGTACATGGGTGACAAAAAAATATATTTAGTCAATTTTGAATTCAGGCTCTTACGCAACAAAATGTTGAAGAAGTCAAGGGGTATAAATACTTTCTGAAGGCACTGTAGCTTTAACGGTCAGTTCTATGGCATACATAACCATATCATCTGCATACAGATTAATATGAAGGTATTTAATACAAATACCAATATTATTAATATGAATAGTAAAGAGAACTGGTCCCAATGCTGACCCCTGTGGTACACCTAATATCCAGGAAACTAGACTCAACACCATCAGAATGCACACATTGTGTCCTGTCTGTCAGATAGCTCTTAAACCATTTGCAAGACTTATTGTCCAGGCCCATTTCAGACAGTTTTTGAATGAGTAGTTTTTTTCCCCATATTTTCTCATTGTCACTGTGATCAAAAAATACAATTAACATTTCAATTAAATTCTTTAAGAGTCCTGTGTAGTATTTTAGTATTTTGATACGTTGAGCAAGGCAATTGATAAACATTAAGAACTTTTTGGAGTGAGCCTCCCTAGTGGGGCAGCGGTCTAAGACATCTGCTATCAGTCTCTAGGTTTACCCCATCATGGTAGATATATCAGAGCAGCTTCACCTGCTGATACCACAGAATGGTGTTGTAGCTGGGAAGAGTGTGTTCCACCTGCTGATACCACAGTATGGTGTTGTAGCTGGGGAGAGTGTGTTCCACCTGCTGATACCACAGTAT